>NC_083576.1:68037265-68337265 GCF_027579695.1 Neoarius graeffei
TTTGAACTGCTCCGTTACACATTAAAATGTTTATCTCCATGTAAAGTTGTATGGATTCGGATCTGCTTTTAAAAAACGAGTTCATATGTCAAACCTGACTTCTTAATAATAAAATGCTCCCTATTATATGGCAATGTCATGTGGCAAGAAGAGAACAATCTTGTCATGGTAATATCCCCTAGGAACATTTTCATTCAACACTATTCCATGTCTTGGTCATATCATGGCTGCAACTGCAACCACATCCTTGCGTGTTGTCAGTGAGGAAGGGCAAGATATTTTCAGTCATGGCTACAGAAGGAAGGTTAAGGAACATTTCATAGGAGTTGTCAAACTAGGCAAGAAATTACAAAAAAAAGCTAGACTTTTCGTTGGGGTGTTATGGGGCGTTCCAGGATTTTTTTTTTTAGGGAGGATTTTGCTGTCCAAGATGGATGGTATGTGCAGACTATAAATGAATAAATGTCATTACATAAGCTGATATAGTTAAAGGTTATGATGATGGGACGCAAATGCGATTGATTTTGATGTTATGAATGGCGTCCTGAAACTAAAATGGCTGAAATCTTTTATTAAGAATAGACATTTCTTTTGGTTCACGATCCCCGATGTGATCTTTCAAAAAAATAGGTGGAATAGACTTTCTATTATGTTGTGATTTTGATTGTTGCTCATTATCACTTAAACTTTCTGCTTTTCATCAGTAAGTCCTTCTTTATTGGAAATTAATTTACAAACATAATTTTATACCACAAAACACACCTGTGTGGAACAACAGATGCATCCTGTCTTAAAAAAATCTATGTACGTAGGAGGATGGCAAGTTAAAGGGATTTGCGCTGTAGCTTATTTTATGGAAAACAATGGCAATCTGTTACAGCACGAGGCATTTTATGAGAAATTCCAACTAAAATGTACTGTTAAGAGCTATAATAAAATGATTAAACTATACTGATTTAGGACAGTGGGCATGTACTGTCCTTGCCCGCCATGCAGTGGAGTAGTAAGGCATCTCCTTCCCTCCACTAGCCTGGGGTGGTGCCTTGAGCAAGCACTAGCAACCCCTCGCTCCCCCTGGTCAGGATTACGACCAAAGACTGGACTCAGCAGACTGCGCAGAGGAGACCACCACCTGGTGGCTCAACAGGCAGGAAGGCAAACTCAGCAAAGCATTTGTGGAGCATGAACAGGACACAGTACAACACATAGAACACTGTTGGCCATCCACTGCATCCTGACCTAGCTCTAGCTGTCTTGATTCTGTCTTGCCCCGGACCCAGTTACATCAGGACGAGTGAGTGAGCATGAGGACGAGTGTTTTATTGGAAATACACCACTCATATTTTTTCACGTGAGCTACAGCTGGGACATGGAAAACCAAAACTGTGACATAAATCTCTACATGACACTCATGAGGAAATTAATGAATTGTTTTGATACATTTGGGAACTTTTTGTTTATGAATGTGTCTCTATAATAAAAACATTGCACGTTGGCTTGAAGATATGAACTTTATCTTCTTGTGTTGAAAAAGTCGCATTTTTCAGATGAAATATATTGCAGATCTGGGTGACATATTTAAACAAGTGTTGCCAGGCAAAACAAACCTCGCCCAGTAGTATGATGAATATGAAGGAAAATATCGCGAAAAAATTATTTTGACCTTTTTGGTGACCTTGACCTTGATTTTGACCTTGTGTGTGAACATACTTGGCCAATAAACATGGTTCTGATTCTCTGCTGCTCTCAGCCAATGAGAACACACCGTACTGCTCTCACACCGTACTGCGCGATTGTTACACTCTTACATTCTTACAGCACGATGACATACTGGCTACTGCCTCTATATGAAGCAGTAGCCACAAAAACCTTGACCTTGACTGGATGACCCCCAAAATGTTGGAGGTTCTATTTGAGACCAATGTCCATCTATCCTGAAAGTTTGATAAAGATTGGTCCAGCCGTTTTCACGTAATATTATGAACAAACAAACAAATCCCACCGAAAACAATACCTCGCCCCCTAGTGGACTCCGTCCCGGGTGAGGTAATAATACTGGCTGGCATTGAGTGGTCTGTCAGATATATTCCATTCTGCTAGCATGATACTGAACAAGTCAAAGATGAGTTCAATATCATGCTAGCTGAATGGAATATATCTGATAGACCATGAAAGAAAGCCAGCCAATATTATTATTATTATTATTATACATACACACTCTCTTCATATCAGCATTCTTGAAGGCCAGCGCTAGCTTACCCGCGACTTGGTGCTGTTAGCATGGCAGTCCAATTACCTTCCAGCCGGTGTAGCATTCAGCAGTGGTGTTAGTGAAGATCAACGCTAGCACAGTCAAACCAGTGCTACCAAGAGCTACTAGCACAGGCTAACAACCAAGAAACTAAGATTTCTGTCTCCAGACTCTTCTTCCATGCAGGCTCACCACAGTATTTTTCACTCAGACTTAAGTATTCATTTCCCCATGTAATTTACTTAGTTACTTTTAAAATCAACATCGACAGCTGCACACAACGGAGCTACCTGGCAGCCAAAATTATTTCAAAATCTTTTGCTTTTAACGAAGCAAACCTAGCAGGCATGCTCGTTTGCAAATTGTTGCGGTCGCTCGCTAGCACGGAAGTTTTACGTCTCCGATGTGTGACATCATGTTGTCTTGACAATGTGCAATATTGTAACAATATTGCATGCTCCATTCTCCATTGGGTAGACTGCCGTAATACATGTAGGATAAGCGATATGCTAACAATATTGCATGCTATTGAACCAAATGAATGAAACCCACTAGAAGGGAATAGAATACATGTTTTTATTCCATGGAAAAATTGTCCTGTATGTCTCATCTCATCTCATTATCTCTAGCCGCTTTATCCTGTTCTATAGGGTCGCAGGCAAGCAATTTCATTTGAGTGTGTAATTTATTTCATGAGTAAAATGATGAATAACGTGGCAAAGTTAGAAGAATTAGAATTAGAAGCATTAGAATTAGAATTCATATGTGAAGAATTAGAACTGTCTCACGCTTCTCAAGAATTAGAATTAGAATTCATTCAGCTATATAAGAACGGTCTCGCGCTTCTCAGGGTAGATCTCGAGAAGCCGTGGAAGTGAACTGTTTTTCTTATCTGACTCTCTGCATCAGAACCTTTGTAATTTTTAAACCGAGGATTAAAGTTCAACTTCCAAGACGTTTCAAGTGGATTTATTACCAGGCACATGGACATTGAGAGTGGAAACAGTTACTTTGGGACAGAGACTTCGTCAGTGTAAGCTATAGCACTTTTCTCAAGGTCTCACTACGAACAAGCCTCTCTCTCTCTCTCTATATATATATATATATATATATATATATTCAAGCCAATGTGTGATTTTTCTTTTTATTCTTTTAATTTTGTTTTAGTTTATCTTGTTAATGATTGCTATTTAATTGTGACCTTAGTCTGATTATTGTTTATTTACCCTGTTTTGCTCAAACTCGAGCAGAAATCTCATCTCATCTCATTATCTCTAGCCGCTTTATCCTGTCCTACAGGGTCGCAGGCAAGCTGGAGCCTATCCCAGCTGACTGCGGGCGAAAGGCGGGGTACACCCTGGACAAGTCGCCAGGTCATCACAGGACTGACACATAGACACAGACAACCATTCACACTCACATTCACACCTACGGTCAATTTAGAGTCACCAGTTAACCTAACCTGCATGTCTTTGGGGGAAACTGGAGCACCCAGAGGAAACCCACGCGGACACGGGGAGAACATGCTGAACCCAGACCTTCTTGTTGTAAGGCGACCGCGCTAACCACTACACCACCGTGCCGCCGGTTGAAATATATATATATATATATATATATATATATATATATATATATATATATATATATATATATATATGAGTGATTCCACGCTTATGGGTACTGAAATGGGGACATGAACTTATTCACCTAAAACCATTTCTTTTTTTACCATCAGGTCACAAAACATGTAATCTTTAATGAATGATATGTTAAAAGATAACTTTAATTTTCTGAGATGTAATAAAAACATATTTATATGCCAAAGTCAAGCCTATGAGTTCCAAAATGATGTCTGTTACATTACTTCTGTTACGATTGTCCATCTCGCGTCTGTTACAAATTAATTACAATCTAGCTATATACCATGTTAATCTTATTGAAAGAATGTGTATGTTTATTCTACTACACATGTTTATTAATTATATTTGCTAAAACATCACCTTCCTATGTTTCAAAAAGTAATTCTACATTGTTAAAATTGAGAATATATATGTCCACAACACTTCTGTTACGTTCTGACTTTGGCATATAAATATGTTTTTATTACGTCTCAGAAAATTAAAGTTATCTTTTAACATATCATTCATTAAAGATTACATGTTTTGTGACCTGATGGTAAAAAAAAGAAATGGTTTTAGGTGAATTTTTAAAAATAAGTTCATGTCCCCATTTCAGTACCCATAAGCGTGGAATCACTCATATATATATATATATATATATATATATATATATATATATATATATATATATATATATAGCGGCCAAAGTAGAATTCATATAGACGTGAATCACAATTTATGTTAAAAGGTATAAATAATTTCATTTGAGTGTGTAATTTAATATAAGTAATTTATTTCATGAGTAAAATGATGAATAACATGTGCAAGGTTAGAAGAATTAGAATTAGAAGCATTAGAATTAGAATTCATATGTGAAGAATTAGAACTGTCTCACGCTTCTCAAGAATTAGAATTAGAATTCATTCAGCTATATAAGAACGGTCTCGCGCTTCTCAGGGTAGATCTCGAGAAGCCGTGGAAGTGAACTGTTTTTCTTATCTGACTCTCTGCATCAGAACCTTTGTAATTTTTAAACCGAGGATTAAAGTTCAACTTCCAAGACGTTTCAAGTGGATTTTTTACCAGGCACATGGACATTGAGAGTGGAAACAGTTACTTTGGGACAGAGACTTCGTCAGTGTAAGCTATAGCACTTTTCTCAAGGTCTCACTATGAACAAGCATATATATATATATATATATATATATATATATGGGCGGCACGGTGGTTAGCGCTGTCGCCTCACAGCAAGAAGGTCCGGGTTCGAGCCCCGTGGCCGGCGAGGGCCTTTCTGTGTGGAGTTTGCATGTTCTCCCCGTGTCCGCGTGGGTGTCCTCCGGGTGCTCCGGTTTCCCCCACAGTCCAAAGACATGCAGGTTAGGTTAACTGGTGACTCTAAATTGACCGTAGGTGTGAATGAGAGTGTGAATGGTTGTCTGTGTCTATGTGTCAGCCCTGTGATGACCTGGAGACTTGTCCAGGGTGTACCCCGCCTTTCGCCCGTAGTCAGCTGGGATAGGCTCCAGCTTGCCTGCGACCCTGTAGAAGGATAAAGCGGCTAGAGATAATGAGATTATATATATATATATATATATATATATATATATATATATATATATATATATTTTTTTTTTTTTTTTCAAGCCAACGTGTGATTTTTCTTTTTATTCTTTTAATTTTGTTTTAGTTTATCTTGTTAATGATTGCTATTTAATTGTGACCTTATGCCGCTTTTCCACTACAAACGCGGCTGAGCCGGGCTGAGCCGTGCCGTGCTGAGTCGAGCTGAGCGGGGCTGTTGGAGTTGCATTTCGACTACAACCGCGCTGAATCGTGCTGGCTGGAAGTGGGTGGACACATTGGGTGGAGTTAGCGAAAGTGGGTGGATGTCACGTGATGTCGTTAAGCAGCGCAAACATTGACATCAGTGAGCTTTTAAGCAGTAGTCTCACGACCCGGATAGTAAACAATAAACATGGAGGACATGGAGTCGTTAGTGTTGCTGGTATTGGTGCTGTGGCTTGTTGTCACTGACAACGCCAACAGATACTGGCAAGAGCGTATAGATGAGGCGAGGCGCATAAGGCTTCAGAAATTCTCGTAATTCTCCTTCTTCCAGGTTTACGGTGTTTACAGATCCCAGCGTGCTCGCGGGGCGTGTGTGTGGGCATGTGAGGACACTCCTCCTCACCAATCAGTGCACAGGGGAGTGTCTCCTCACGCCCCCAGCCTCACTCGGCTCGCTTTGGCTCGCTTCAGCCCCACTCCAAAACGGTGTGAGTTTTAGGGGCTAAGCAGGGCTGAAGCGAGCTGAGTCGTGCTGTTTTTTGGTAGTCGAAACGCGAGCCGTGTCGGGCTGAAGTGAGCTGAAGCGAGCTGAAGTGAGCTTAAAAAGGGTAGTGGAAAAGGGCCATTAGTCTGATTATTGTTTATTTACCCTGTTTTGCTCAAACTCGAGCAGAAATCTCATCTCATTATCTCTAGCCGCTTAATCCTGTCCTACAGGGTCGCAGGCAAGCTGGAGCCTATCCCAGCTGACTACGGGCGAAAGGCGGGGTACACCCTGGACAAGTCGCCAGGTCATCACAGGGCTGACACATAGACACAGACAACCATTCACACTCACATTCACACCTACGCTCAATTTAGAGTCACCAGTTAACCTAACCTGCATGTCTTTGGACTGTGGGGGAAACCGGAGCACCCGGAGGAAACCCACGCGGACACGGGGAGAACATGTAAACTCCGCACAGAAAGGCCCTCGCCGGCCACGGGGCTCAAACCCGGACCTTCTTGCTGTGAGGCGACAGCGCTAACCACTACACCACCGTGCCGCCCAAGCAGAAATTTATTGTTGAAATTTGAAAAGTGCTTTTTTGTTTGCAGTTTTACTCGTCTGCTAATTAAAAACACCGACTGTCTGACACAGGGGGCTGAAAATAGTCTGATCAGTTCACCCTCTTCTTTGGTCTCAGCCCTCTCTGGTTCCACCCACAGGCAAAACACTGCTCCTGAAATGGGGATACGTGTTGTACGTGACAAAACAAAATGACGTGACCGAAAAAACCCGTTGGCATATGAATATGAGGTACATGTTATGTATTTATAGAAACCCATTGCCTAACATGAATATACGGTGAATTATTTCTTATTTTATCCACAGAACTACTGGCGTAATAGCATGCGTTTATTTTTAAACCTGTAACCCCCTGAATGTTTTAGGATTGACTCATACAATGACTCAAGATTTCCGTTTCACTAACAGTATTGGTAACGACACAGAAGAAGCGTTAACTTCATCCACGCGGATTTTTCCAGAACATTCCGCTTCTTTCTGACCTCAAACTTGTTTTTGTTTAAATGACCTGCGCATGCGCACTGATGCAATGCAGTAAAATGCAAAGTAGTCCCAGTCACCCAAACCGGTTTAAACCGGACTGAGCAAGACCTCTTTACCTCTGAATATATTCATCCGCACTGCGCATGTGACGTAATTAGTGTTTGGAAAGAACCAGAATCAGATTTATTGGCTAAGAATGTTGCACACGTAAGGTGTCTCTCGAGTGATACAGAAAAAAAAATGTATGAAAGTCACCAGTATTACTATTAGTCATAGATTTATGTACTTTCCAGCAAAAGCCCTGGTATTTCTGTTCACTCTAAAACACCAAACGCAGTGGCGTCGCAGTGGAACTATTTTTTTTTTTTGCAAACAGGCGGAAGGTTTTTCCGTGTGACAAGCCGGGTCACATTCACGTATAAAAACAGCCGAACGCGTTCTTCATGCCATTCTTGGGCGGTGTGGTTGTTGCTTTTGGTGGTTTTGCTGGTGAAGGGAACGGCGCTGGTTTGAGTTGTTTGATTTTATTTATTTTTAAGCGAAGTTCATTTATAATTTCGTATTTTTACTTTCTACATATTACTGTAGTTTGGCAGTTTGAGGTTACTTTATTTTTAACGAATTGCTACCTAAGTTAACGGGTTGTTTTCTTAATAGTACTTAACTTACCTCAAGTAATTGACGCTTTAAACAGTTTTCTAAATTTTTAAACAACTCGTATTTCAGAATTGTTTTTTTTTTTAAAGACAGTTGGTTGAGGGTTGATAACTTGGTGAGCGTAGTACCTGAACGTTTTTTTTTCCTTCAAACCATAAACATTATGGATAAGAAAGCTGTTGTGTTAATGTCGGTAAACAAAATAATTTTTGTAGAACTTAATGATGAAGCCTGTATTACGTGAGGTCGGAGATATGAAGGGAAAATTCCAAGCTAAACTGGGCAGCTAGCGAGTTTGTGGCGTCGACAAAATGGCGCAGCACGAAAACAAAATGGCCGCCGTTAGAGACGAGCTATTTTTTTTTTTTTAACCCGAGTTTGTGTAGCAGTGGCTAGCTAGTTTGAGAAACTGTGGTGGTTTTGGTTTTTCAACATATTTGTCCACGACTCATTCGTGAAGGCTGTTGACGTTACTTCATGATTAGTGTTTAATTAAAACGGATACATTTTACACCAGTTTACTAACAGCGTAACTACGCTTTTTTCTTAAAGTACTCTGCTAATCGAGTCATGAGGGTTTTTTTTTCCTTTAACCTAAGCACTGTGAATATGCAGTAGCCATTACGTTTTCGAGAAGCAGTATATCGAGTTTGCTCTTTTAAAAAAAAGGACCTTTTTTTTTTTTTTTAGATTTTTTTTTTCCCAAAAAAAATGGACTGAATTTATATTAATACTAAGGACTTGGTCAATTAGCTGTTACCACGGAAAGAAGACCTTGGGATCAGAGGGAGATGGGAGAGCCAGGCGAGGATCAGGAGAGCTCAGGCCGGGTTGGAGAAGAGGCGAGCGGGGAAGACGAGGGACAAAGCGATGTTCCAGAGAGGAAATGGGGTCGAGAGTAGCGACAGCACCGCGGGTGGCCACAAGAGGGAGCAAAGCTGATCTAGACCAGAGGAAGCCAAAGACTGCAGATACAGAGGGAGGGAGAGAGAGAGAGAGATGTGCAGGGTCCTCTACATAGCAACATAGTCCTTAGAGGGAGTTTGGTTTGTATAACGGGTATAGGTATCTGTACAACTTTTTAAAATCAAGGTTTTTTTTTCCTCCCTCAGGTTTTTGTAGAATGCACTTGCTGGCAAAGTTCTGTTCTTTCTTTTCAGGCGTGGGGTGTGTGTGTGAAATTCGCCTTCAATGTGTGGCCCAACTGGTTGTTGATCAAGTCGGGGTTTCTTCCGGGATGAGTGCCTGTAATCAGCGATGCATCGGTGCTCCATTCAGATGTAGTCTTCCTGGAGAAAAGGCGTCTGTCTCTCTGTCCTACTTACAATCCAATAGGTCTGGTGCAAGCTGCGTGAACAGGGGGTTGGCGTTGAAGTTCCCAGGCGTCGCTACACACCTTCCGCTACTCCAGTCACACACCATTGTTCTTCGTTTATTCAGTGCTGAGGCCATTGTGTATGGTTTGATGGTAAACTTGACCTCCCTAAGTTTATGCATGATTTTATATAAACCTTGAAGGCGCGTTTGATTAAAAGGGAGTAACTATTCCCTTGTAGAATCTCGATGTAGACTTTGCAAATGCAGTCTATTTTGATATTTCTTCTATTATAGCATTGTACCATATCTTTGGTGTTTTGGGTGAAATGGGGAGGGGCAACTGCGTTTGAGTTTTTTCCCCCCACAGGCCCAATTTTTTTTTAAAGCAATAGCGCCATCAGTTGCTGTAGCACGTCCAGAGTTCTAATCTTGTATGCAACAAAGTAATCTTGTGAGGACGTGAGGGAATCATCTGCTTTGATTGGATTTAGAAAGGTACCATACATTAGCTTTTGTATCTTTTCATATCTTGCCAGTATTGCATAAAACCTGATGCATTTCCTTGTACATGTCTACATGTTGGCGATGTAATTGGGGGGGGGGGGAGATGTTAACCAAAATCTCTTCCTAGCCTTTGCAGCTTTTCAGAGTGGCTTAGTTAGAACTGTGAATAAAACTGTGAGGACGGAACCTGCAGTCTGTGGCTGTGACCCTTCAAGGCAGCTAGCCCAAGGCATGGGACAAAGGAAGCAACCCAAAGGCTCAAAGAAATGCAGTAATTGTATCGTAAGATGGCACATTATCAGGATTTTGTTGAAAATATATATATGCCCATTACGTTCATGGATATGATGGTGGGTTATTGGGGGCCGGGGACTGCTTAATTGTGACTCTTGCAGATTTAGAGACCCGACTCGTCAAAACCTGTGGTTCAGCTGCTAGCTATTTTCCCCCCTCGTAAGGAGCAAAGCTGCAGAATAAGGGCTCAGCATGGCTTTTACCTGTTCAAATGGCAAGTAACTGGTATTACTGTAACTGAACAAGTTTGGTTGGGTTTTTTTTTTTACATTGGTTGTGTTGTATCTCTTGGTTGTTTAAATGGGTGGGTTGGTTGTAGGCTTTTTTCTCGTTTTCAGTGTGCCATGTCCAAGTGATTTCATGCTCAAGATCTTGAAGATCACCCTCTAACACATTGTGTATCAAGGTTTGCTTTTGCATTTGTCAGCCTCTATTGGCCTTGCAAAGTCTCAATGTGGCTCATATGCTTAACATTCATTGTACTTCGTAATTATCAGTTTCTTGTACAATTTAATTTTGTAAATTAAACATTCTTGCTTAATAAATTCATAAGCATTGTGATTGAAACACTAGTATGCATTTTTTTTTTTTCCTTTGGTGTTTTTTGGGGGGGGGGCTTGTCTTGGGTATTTCTTGTGCTTTTTCAGGTGTGAATGTTGAGCTTGGCGCTTTAGGGCACGGGATGATCCCAAGGCTTGATGGCACCTCTTTTCAAGGTGGAAAGGAAGGCAGCAAAAATCCAGTACTACTCCTTTATAGGAAGCCCATGCAAAAAGGCAAAAATGTCCAAATTCCGTCTACTGAATTTTTTCAATTAAATTTCTCAATTGTTACGAGGTTATTTTATTGGGAGTTTGATGCGGCCTAGCTTCCTTTCAAAGGAACTGGCAGGTTTTTATGCTTTGCAAGGCTTTCAAAATATTTTGAATGCTATGTGAGGGGTGGGCATGGGGTCTCTCTTTGCCTTTTGGTCTTTCAGAATCGTAAAGCCCTTGAAGAATGCCATCTATCCAAGAAATCGCATGTCCAGGATTCATCCACTCCATTGAATACCAACAGGCAGTACTAACTAGAGGCAAAACTTCATAAAATTACTCAGCCATTATACCTGTGCAACTGTGCAGGTCTCAATCTATCAGAAATTTGCTTTGCAAATGTAGAGCAAATGACTTTCAGCTGTTGTGCAACTGCACGGCAGACTCTAAATTTAGAGTGGCGTAGTTGAGCTGTGCAACTGTGCAGCTTAAGTTGGTCAATGTGTATCTACAGGTGTGGGCTGGGGAGGGGGTTCTCTACTTCTGTTTCTTCTACAGAAATCTTAGAAGTTTGTGTCCGACAACTAGATGCAGGCTCATGGAGCATGTACAAAAACCAGGTGTCTGCTAACGTAAACTTTCCTCAAAATGGCTAACTTTGAAAAACATTCACATGCTTAAGTATGTTTTGAAGCCTTTATGGCAGCCAGATTGCTTGCTTTTTTTTTGTAGTTTTGTGTATTGCAATCAGTGTGGTGGAAATGTGTGTATGTAGAAGCCTCTGTTCCAGATCACTCATCTGTCTACTCGATTCATAACTGCATCTGAATGCTGAGCTGTCTGGTCAATGAATGTCCTCACTGAATGAATGGCGATCCTACCTCCTGTCTGCTTGAGAACTTGGTCCAAATCTCTGAAGACCGTCGTCAACGTTTTCTGCGTGCTGTTAGTGTGTGCGTCTCCCTCTTCTGTTTCCCCTCCATTCTCTCAGGTTAATTTTGCTTAGGGGGCAAAATTTGTCTTGAGTGTGCCGCCTTGGACAGCCCTAACTTTGATGGAGCACTGGGATATCCAGTCACTCTCTGATCGACTTGAGGCTTGTCTTGCTGCTATTTGAGCATCACTCTGCTGCTACCTGATGATAATGGAGTTAAGTAAATGTGGTTCACGGTTCATGGGTATGTGTAGCCTTAAAATCTTAATTGCATGCACACCAGCTTTGCACTACATAAACATCAAAATTCAAATTCACCTTACTTGAAGGTGGTTCATCTGAAAGTGTAGCTGTTTTGGGGTGATGGGGAGGGTGGAGGGGTGGGGCAACACTTTCTCTTGTTTTTTTTTTTGCAGATGCACTATCCTCGTGCTACTAATTTTGCAACTGTCCTGTAACAAGTGGATGGATGGATGAATGGGGGCTTGAATTGAACCGTCCTTACAGTCGGAGTTGTCGCAGCTGTCTGCAACTGTAATACCTTGTACACTCTGGATTGATTGAATGGGTGGATACACTTACAGAACTTAATTTGGAGGGGTGGGGGGGGTGGTATAATCTCTGCTCTTTTCTCTTCCCTGCTTGATTGCAGTTCACAGCATTGTGGTGATTGGAACATGATTGTCACACTTCACTGGAGAAATTGATAAGTCTGATCTTAAGCTACTAAGATTTCTTCCTTTAAAAAAAAAAAAATCGAAAAGGCGTTGCGGGCTTTTTTTGGGAAGTGGCAACTTGTGTCTAGTTACAGGAAATGCTCAACCAAGCACCAAGTTTGAGTCGCATCGTACTGTCGGCCACGTGTAATTCGTCCAGCGTCAAGACCCAGGAGGATTGAGTGGTGGTAATCCCTGAATTAAATTATAGCATTAGTTGGGGTTTGGGGGGGGATATAAACATTGTTCTTTTTCATTTCAGGTGTTGACATGGAAATGAAATGGTGGCGTTCCAAAACGAACAGCCTTGTCTTTGGTGGTCAGAAATCCAGTTTGCCTTTTGATAAAGTGAACTTAGACTATGATCCAAGTAATTTATCTGCCTTAAATTGATGTAAAAGGATTGTTTGGGGAATGGGGAATCTTCCTTTTTCTGTGTAGTTTCAGGCAAAAAAAAAGCCAGTGAGGAAGGGCCTGAATATTGTAGAGCAGCAGTTGAGGTTTTTCTTTTCCTGAGGGAACAATCTTGTTCCTTCAGGTTTTGCTTTTTAGCCTCAAAAGGGGAGGAGGAAAAAAAAAAGCAAAAGACTCCGGTGGTGGCACTCCTGGTTTTTCTGGGATGGGGTTCAACTCCCTGCGGTGTCTTTGCTTTTCAAACTGCTGTTGTAGCTTGCAGAAATAAGAAGGGGGAAGTCAGTAACAGATTGCAAGCTTAGTTTTGGGTGGGTTCAAGTTTAGTCCAGTTATGTAAGAGGGAGTGAGATGCAACGTATGGGCTTGTCATTTTGTGGCTGTACAGCATTAGTGGCTTTCTCAGTAAAAAATGATCACTGATGTAAACACTTGAAATGAAGCCTTTGAGAGGTTTCTAGAGGTTTCCACCCCTGTAACTAACAATTTAAAGCAACAGTTATGTCTAAAGCTAAATATCTGAGTAGACCAGTCTAGTTCTCTGGCTTTAGTCAACCAATAAAGGCATAAAATCGCATGATCTGGAAGTGGGTAAGTTTTGGATAGGGTGCAGTTGAAACAGATCTCAATTGAAATGGCTTTTGAAGACTTGGTATCAAGGTAAGGAAAGGTGGGTACTATGTGCTTGCTGGCCACTTTTAATGGTGGGTGTGCCTGTACCTCATTCATGCAACTATCTAATTGGAAAACAGTGCAATGAATCATGCAGATGCAAGTCGTTATTCATCAGGATCAGTGAGGCTGTGGAGTTTTTCATTCTCAAACTAATGGCCAGACATGTAGAAGGTAATTGTTTCCAATAAATGGAGGACATCCTGGTAAGCTAATTAAAACAAACATTACTGAAAATTCCAGTGCTTAAATCTCATAGAATTCAACTGCATTTCAAATTTGTGGTCTTTTATACTGCAGTTGTGCTGGTTTTTTTTTTTTTTAAATATATGCAATCTAAAATTCAGATTTTTGCAATCATGTTAATACTAATGCAACCTGTATTGTACTTGGGATGCTCCAATGCAAGATGTGCAATCCTTTATATATGAAGTATGGAAAGGAGTCAAATGAATAGTTTCTACTCCCAGTGCATGCCAATTGTCCCATTTTAGACATTGTAGGTCCAAATGGCTGGCAATGCCAGATTGTGACATGAACCCAAATTTCTTGCCCGTGTACTGACTCTTTTTTTTTTTTTTTTTAAATGTGGAGCCCTTTCCTATTTATCAAAATGTATTTTCTGGCAGAAGATACAATAATACTGGCAAACTGCCTGAGAGTTCAAATAAAGGTTGACTTTAGTAATTAGACACAATACCCATTCAAATTAAATTGTCTCCAGTATCATAATGTCTGCTAATAAAGATAACTGCTGACTTCAATTACTGTAATATTTAGGCTGTTTTGAAGATCTGCGAAACACAAAGGCCTTTGCACTAGACTGAATAGCTACCTAAATAGAATTGGGGGAAAATGCTCCAACAATTCCACCAGAGAAATCATTTAAAACCATTTCATCCTAATGGGAAAGTTTTAGTGGAAACAATTAGGTCAGTTCCTATATATGTGGTTTTTATATTTTTGTTTTCCTTAAACAAGCAAAAAATAAATTTACAGCAATAAAATACAACTAAGCATCAACTAAAGTTTTCCCCCAGATGGTTGTCTACTTATTTCTGCATACCTTGAAACCTTTTTGTACTTCTAGACTGTTGCTTTTCTAACAGTGCAAAGAAAGGTAGAATGAATTTGGGTATATCAGGACAGAAGTTAAATTGGGATTTATAATGTATTTAGTGATTTCCTGGCCTGATGAGTAGAAATTAAGTTTACGAATCACATTTTAAATGCAAGTCTTTGATAGGAATCAAGTTCTGATAATTTTGTGATAAGGGAGTGTGGTCTACATCAAAAAGGAAGCTGACCCCAAAAAAACTTTAGCTAGGTTTTTTTTTTTTAAAGTTGTAAAATTCTTAAAACTAACATTACTGATTTTATGATGTATGAAATATGTACTACTGTTAGTGTGATTCAGTCACGTGTTTATAAATGAATAATTTTCAAGATGGCTCAAATGACCAACCATGGTTCAGCTTAATTAGAACAGGTTTCCTGGTGAAATAAAGCATATTGTCCAACACAACCATGATGCATCTATTTAGAGGACAAATGGCACCATGAAAGTACACCCAGAAAAAAGTATGCAGAGATTTGTACTTAATCTACTGTTAATATTTTTTAACTTCTAATGCAGCTACTGCAAGAGAAATTGTATACAATTTTACTTTTAGTTGTGGTTTTCGATGGTGGTTGATTTTTAATTATTTTCAGATTAAATTTTAGTAAACATGAGTTGGAAAATACTGAATGCTCTCTAAGTCCTGATATAAATGTTACTTGTGTGAATATTTAGCAAATTTGGCATATCCTACTGTCCATACAATATATAGAGGATATTACATGGTGGTGTGAAGATATGAAGTTTATCTTTGAGTGGTGAACATATTTCATGAGTGAGTGTAGTGAAATATTTTTCAACATGAGAAGATAAACATGTTCACACCCCTGTACAATGTTTATATTGTATTGATAGATTCACAAAAATATGCAAGTTAATTAAACAGGGATGAGATTTTCTGCTTTTTGGTGGCGTTCCGCTTTTTTGGACTCAAAAATTAAATTTTTTATATTATTGCAAATCCGTTAATTTTTTTTATTTATGGGGGGTAGGGTTCGTTTATCCTGGTGACTGAGACTGAACTCATCAGTCGATAGATGTAGATCAGTATTTACATTTCTATTCGAATGCCTCCATTTTGATTCCCGCACAATCTCATTAAACGATAGTGTGTATGTGAAGTAAAACTTATCTGCTTTGATTGGTCAAAACATCGACATTAAGGATATAACAGCCAACCAACATTCATCACAGTGAAAACTTTCCCGCTATTTCACTGTGACTTCCAAATTTGCTTGTGTTGTACATTTCGATGGTTATTGTGTATATAATATGTTTAACCATCAAAATGCTGAATACGATTGACAAGCAGGATGAAGCTAAGGTGCGTGAAATAGATGCGAGTGTGAAGAATAAGTTCAGATGGGACTGGTTGGATAATAAAGTTGCGCTAGCCCTGGTAGATAGCAAGCATGGATCGGTGTCAGTAACCATTGGTGAATTTGTGAAAAAACTCGATGTTCCCAGTAAAGCTCTTTGTACGGTGTGTGACGATGTAATATTTTACGGATCAAGAGGATTAAAGGCTTTGCAGAGTCGTGCCGGATCAGTGAAACACCGTAAGAAAACATTTTTGCGAAAGAGCAATCAGTTGCTTTTAAGCATACTTCATGTTCAACAACACCCGTGGAGCTGGGCACGAGCAACCCGCTGGCAACTGGTACTGCTGCGATCACCACCACAGGCTCAGCTTCAGTGACTTCGCCCATGAAGCCCGTCATGCCGATATCAGACAGGGTATAAGCAGGTATAAGTCAAAACTTTTTGTTTGAAACATTCCATTTATGGGTATATTGTTACAAAACCTAAAAGGTTGCACTGAGTTAAAAGTTAAAGTCCTTCCCACGCCGTGTGGCACATCGGGCAGCACCGATCTCCGTTTCTGCAGCCCTCGGCCTCTCGGTTACAGTGGGGGGGGGCTAGTCCTCTGGTAACCACGAGAGTTTAACTCCTCACTCCTATCTGTATTGCAGTGTGCCTTGCCAGATGGTAGTAGGTACCATTTTTAGGTCTTTGGTATGACCCGACCGTGAATAGAACTCACGATCGAGCGGCGGACACGCTACCACTAGGCCACTAGCCGGTTGCACTGAACATGCTGAAAAATTCAAACGAGGTGGGATATGATGTCATGTCATGATACAAAAGTTTCAGTTGATGGCATGTTGAATTGGGATATTAACTTCTAGCAGATTCTACCGTAACTGGATCCATTAACCACGTGCCCACAAAATAAGAAATTTTTCTTGTCCTTTTTTCAGTGAGGTAATATTTTCAAGATTGAAAATATGGTATTTGGTCTTCTAAAACAGCACATGTCATTTAAAAATACACTGAGTATATCAATAAAAGATTTTTAAAGAATAAACTTCTATTTCTTTGACATATCTGACAGACATAACTCCCATTTTAAAAATCCCTTTCATTATCCCTGTTGCTATCGTCAGTGAATTTCTGTCAGATGACCTGACGATAGACTCGGCCATTATGGATCTTTGGTAGTTATCGTGTGGAAGCAGGCTTCATCATTTTTGGGTGTCAACAGATAGAGTTGAAATAGATTAACAGCGAAAAAACTATTTCGTTCACGAGAGAAGCCCACAGTTATTTTTAAAAAATGCTATCGTCAGTCTGTCAGTCAAATGCACCTGACGATAGCAAAATTCAAGCCCTCACCACGCACATGTTGACTGACGCAAAGAGGAAATTCTACTGCGCATGATTTTTGTGACAGCAGACATTTACTTCCAGGCAAGACTTGGAGTTCTGACAGCTAGATTTCATCAAATAAATTAAGGTAAGATTTTCAGTCAGCTATCCTGACGATAGAAATTTTTGACGATAGAAACATTGAGAATATATTTGTGCATTCATATTTAAAATTTTCTGAAGGAAAACTATCGTAAGTTGAAATAAATCAGAGCCACTTGCGACCCTTTCAGTCGACAGGCCATTTCAATGTGTTATTTCCCCGCGAAAGTGACACAGTCTTGTCTATCGTCACTGTTCTGACAGACTATGAGATTGCTATCGTTAGTATATGACCGACAGGTGTGTGCTATCATCACAAAAATGACAGACCTTGTAAAGTGTGATAGCACACACCTGTCGGTCATATACTAACGATAGCAATCTCATAGTCTGTCAGAACAGTGACGATAGACAAGACTGTGTCACTTTCACGGGGAAATAACACATTGAAATGGCCTGTCGGCTGAAAGGGTCGCAAGTAGGGTTGCCAACCGTCCCGATTTGCCCGGGACGTCCCGAATTTTAGGTGAATTTAATTTGTCCCGCGAGGAACAGCTCCCGTCCCATATTCCAATCGCAGTCGCAGTTTTTGATGAAATATGGATGAAATATTTTGTCCAATAGTAGCAGACTGGTGATTGATGACACATTGAACCCTTCAACTAAACCGTCCGTTTGTGGGTGATACACGCTGGTGCGGATCGGCTTAATCCCTAATAACCTATACAGTTTGTCCAGTGTCCGTGACATAAACGAGGTGCCTTGATCAGTCAGAATCTCTTTTGATAATCAGTAGTTACCCACATCTCATCTCATTATCTGTAGCCGCTTTATCCTGTTCTACAGGGTCGCAGGCAAGCTGGAGCCTATCCCAGCTGACTACGGGCGAAAGGCGGGGTACACCCTGGACAAGTCGCCAGGTCATCACAGGGCTGACACATAGACACAGACAACTATTCACACTCACATTCACACCTACGGTCAATTTAGAGTCACCAGTTAACCTAACCTGCATGTCTTTGGACTGTGGGGGAAACCGGAGCACCCGGAGGAAACCCACGCGGACACGGGGAGAACACGCAAACTCCACACAGAAAGGCCCTCGCCGGCCACGGGGCTCAAACCCGGACCTTCTTGCTGTGAGGCGACAGTGCTAACCACTACACCACCGTGCCGCCCCGTTACCCACATTAAATATCCAAAACGAGAAAAGAATTTCAAAGGAAGAAGGAATGGTTGGAAATTTAATTTAGCCACATTTTGTATGAATGAATTCTGTTATGTATAATAATATAGCCTTGTATAAGGCCTGTATTTTTATGCTACAAACAATTTTTGTTTTGCCTTTCTCCTGTATAAACAGTAATTATCTCTCATCTCATTATCTTTAGCCGCTTTATCCTGTTCTACAGGGTCGCAGGCAAGCTGGAGCCTATCCCAGCTGACTACGGGCGAAAGGCGGGGTACACCCTGGACAAGTCGCCAGGTCATCACAGGGCTGACACATAGACAACCATTCACACTCACATTCACACCTACGGTCAATTTAGAGTCACCAGTTAACCTAACCTGCATGTCTTTGGACTGTGGGGGAAACCGGAGCACCCGGAGGAAACCCACGCGGACACGTGGAGAACATGCAAACTCCGCACAGAAAGGCCCTCGCCGGCTACAGGGCTCGAACCCGGACCCTCTTGCTGTGAGGCGACAGTGCTAACCACTACACCACCGTGCCGCCACAGTAATTATTGAGTTTTAAATTTTTTCCTTGTATAAACCATTTCATTTTCCTGGGAAATGAGAGGTGTCAGTAATTAGCAAACAATAAAGGTTACGGTCAGTGAATTATGGAATCAACGGTCCCCTCACAGTCTAAATAGATCATAATGGAAAGGTTTATGAAAGGAAAAATTTTAAAACTCAATAATTACTGTTTATACTGTCCCTTTTTTTCAAATTGTTCTTAAAAATCATAGAGTTTTTTTCCACATTTTATCTTGGGGGGATTTTTTCCTAGGGCTTTATTTCCATGGGGTTATTTTCCTAGGGGTTTATTACCTATGATCCATCATCATAGGCCTTACTACCATCAATATCATGCCTTCACAGTCATGGATAAAGCATTAGGCCTACCAGAGTACACTGCATTAAATACTGTATATAGGCCTATCTATTATAGCCATACCAAATAATATGTCAACTTATGTCACTATTTTGGGGCAGCACGGTGGTGTAGTGGTTAGCGCTGTCGCCTCACAGCAAGAAGGTCCGGGTTCGAGCCCCGTGGCCGACAAGGGCCTTTCTGTGTGGAGTTTGCATGTTGTCCGCATGGGTTTCCTCTGGGTGCTCCGGTTTCCCCCACAGTCCAAAGACATGCAGGTTAGGTTAACTGGTGACTCTAAATTGACCGTAAGTGTGAATGGTTGTCTGTGTGTCAGCCCTGTGATGACCTGGCGACTTGTCCAGGGTGTACCCCGCCTTTCGCCCGTAGTCAGCTGGGATAGGCTCCAGCTTGCCTGCGACCCTGTAGAACAGGATAAAGCGGCTAGAGATGATATGTCATTATTTTGTTTTGCAACTAAGTTGACTTAAAGTTAAGAAGAAAATATGACAAAAAAGGTAAAAAAAATTAATAATAGATTTTTAGAACTATTTCAGCATGTCATCTCGAGGTAGCAAATACCGACAAAAACTTAAAGAAAAAGACCCAGAGAAATACCAACAATACCTTGAGGACCAGAAACTTGGAAACAAAAGAGCAAGGGAAAAGCTGAAAGAACTACTGAAAAAGAAAAGGCCTCCTAAGACAGCTTAGGAAAAACTCGAAAAGCAGAGAGAACAAGGACGTGCCAGACAGAAGTAGTATGTTGACCGTTTGACTGCAGCAGGAATATCACCAGCATCCACTCATCATAAGTCTGATGTTAAGGTGCTTACTCGAAAGCAGCAAGAGACTCGAAGGGAACGAAATAACCGATATAAACAGAAAGAAAGAGCAAACCAGACCACTCAGAAGAAAGCTTGGATCAGAAAAAAAGACAGGGAAAACAAAGCCCTTAAGAGATTACAGGCTAAGAAGCAAAATCAAAGCAAAACCTCAACTCCAAAGGTGGCAACAGGATTCAAGGCCAGGAAAACTGAGTGGAATGCAACATCAAAGTTAAGGAACTGATGGAATTATAGTGATAATGATGTATGTAATTACATGTATACAATGTACTGTTAATAATACATTCTCAATAAGTATTAACTGCATAAGCGTCATTGATTGTAAAGATTTTTGAATTGCATGTTCTTTCTGGGGGCGGCACGGTGGTGTAGTGGTTAGCGCTGTCGCCTCACAGCAAGAAGGTCCGGGTTCGAGCCCCGGGGCCGGCGAGGGCCTTTCTGTGTGGAGTTTGCATGTTCTCCCCGTGTCCGCGTGGGTTTCCTCCGGGTGCTCCGGTTTCCCCCACAGTCCAAAGACATGCAGGTTAGGTTAACTGGTGACTCTAAATTGACCGTAGGTGTGAATGTGAGTGTGAATGGTTGTCTGTGTCTATGTGTCAGCCCTGTGATGACCTGGCGACTTGTCCAGGGTGTACCCCGCCTTTCGCCCGTAGTCAGCTGGGATAGGCTCCCGCTTGCCTGCGACCCTGTAGAAGGATAAAGCGGCTAGAGATAATGAGATGAGATGTTCTTTCTGATTGAAACGAATACATGTATAATGTAATGTTATTTCATGTAATTTCCACAATACTGGTATTTTACAGTTATTGTTGATATTTCAATTTTGAAAATAAATTTTATCTTTATTTCAATATTTTATATTATTTGGTTCTAGTGATGAGGTATTTAATATTATTACTAAATTTGTCAGATTAATAATGTAAGAAACAGTTTTGTTGCTATTGTCATCTAGAGTGTCTGTCAGAATATGATGGTAGACGTCAGTTTGTCTGTCAGATTTTGATGATAGAAACCAATGTGTTTCTCTTGTCATTTAGCATGTCTGTCAGAAATGACAATAGAAATGGTGGTTTTCAAAGAGATAAACTTTTTTTTTTAATTGTGGAACATATATTTGCTTCATATGGTTATATCATACTCTGGCAGACATTCTATATGATTTTCATGACTTTCCTCCATGAAAAAGATTCAAAATTGTGGGAGAGTGTCTGTCAGATAAAGACTGATTTTGCCTGTCAGAATGATGGTAGAAACACGGGTTAATTAAAACGACTTTTATTAATTAGTTACAAGGACTACTGTCCTAAAATTTACTATGAATGTCCAAGACCCAAAATGCTACTAGAAAAACTTAATAGAATGATCAAAATAATCAATTCAGCAATTTAAGGAGATGGGAGTTAACTGGCCTCTGTTATGGTAGAATCTGCCTTCTAGAAAAATGCATATATTTAATTGCTAAAATTAATGGGTTTGGGGTGTTTAAATTGGCAAAATCCATCAGCTTCTCAACATGCACTCATCCCTGATTAAAATAATTTTCATTTTGACCTGGTTTGCCATTTTGACAACCTGCATCAAGTCAGTGGGAAAACACAGTGACATTGGAGTGAAATATCATAAATTATTATACTGTATATACGGGCCACTTTTTCCATGGAATAAAAACACGTATTCTATTCCCTTCTAGTGGGTTTATTGATGGCATGCAATATCACATCGCTTATCTTCCATGTATAATGCCACTCTCCCCAATGGAGAATGAGTGTGCAATATTGTTAATATTGCATGTTGTCAAGACAACATGATGTCATACATTGGACCTCATGTGAAGATCCAATGGTAAAACTAGTGCTGCTGCGCATGCGCAGAATCATTTCTTTGTCGGCCAGGAAAGAGAGAAGACGAGGAGCCTAATCCAGTGCTCGGTTTAAGCACTAAATAAATAAACTGAAACTGAAGACCCGAAAGGCTACCAAAACTTGATTGTATAGTCTTCACGCATATTTACAAAAGAAAAACACACCAACAGACATCGAAAAACTGGAAAAGGGACACGTCAGAAACGTAAAACTTCCGCACTAGCAAGTGACTGTTTATAAACAAACATGGCTGCCAGGTTTGCTTTATTAAAAGCAGAAGATATTGAGAGAATTTTGGCTCCCAGTTTTTGCTCCATTGTGTGTAGATGTCGATTTTAAAAGTAACTAAGTAAATTACACAGGGAAAATAATATTCTGCTTGATTGCGCTAGCATTGGCCTTCGCTAACTCTACACCAGCTGGAAGGTAACTGCACTGCCGTGCTAACAGCACCAGGTTGCAGGGTAAGTTTGCGTTGGCCTTTGAGAATGCTGATATGAAGACTGTGTATGTATAATAATAATATTGGCTGGCTTTTTCATGGTCGATCAGATATAGTCCATTCAGCTAGCATGATACTGAACTCGTCTTTGACTCGTTCAGTATCATGCTAGCTGAATATATCTGATCGACCATGAAAAAAGCCAGCCAATATTATTTAAATATGTCACTCAGATCTGCAATGTATTAAGTATTAAAAAAATACAAGTTTATCAACACAAGAAGATAAACTTCATATTTTCAAGCCAATGCGTGACTTTATTATATAGACACATTCACAAACAAAAAGTACCCAAATTTATCAAACAATTCATCGATATCCACACGAGTGAGGATATTGAAAAATGTCTCGGTTGTTCTTGATGGCCCGGATGTAATTGGTATGAAAAATACGAGTGACACATTTCCCAGTAAAACACTCGTGTCTGTATAATGTATCAGAATATGATGATGAATTTGTGATTATTTTCAAACACTGTTATTAAAATTTGATATTTGGCTACAAATAAATAATCCTTTATGCATGCCATCGAAGAGGAAACTAAAGGCCTGAACCAAGGAATGTCTTAAAATGACCAAATATTAATACAAATGGTTTGTGCTCTGTTTTGACAAAAGTGTACGCCATGCTTCTTTACAATACACTATCCATCCACTTTATTTGGAATAGCTGTATATTCATGCAGTTATCTAATCAAGCAATCATGTGGCAGTAGTGTAATACATAAAATGTTCATCAAACATCAGAATAAAGAAAAAGTGTGATCTGTGACTTTGTGGCATGGATGTTGGTACCAGAAGAGCTGGTTTGGGTATTTCAGAAACTGCTGATTTCATACTCAACAATCTTTTGAGTTTACACAGAATGGTGCAAAAATATTGAGAGTTTCTCATCTCATTATCTCTAGCCGCTTTATCCCGTTCTACAGGGTCGCAGGCAAGCTGGAGCCTATCCCAGCTGACTACGGGCGAAAGGCGGGGTACACCCTGGACAAGTCGCCAGGTCATCGCAGGGCTGACACATAGACACAGACAACCATTCACACTCACATTCACACCTACGGTCAATTTAGAGTCACCAGTTAACCTAACCTGCATGTCTTTGGACTGTGGGGGAAACCGGAGCAGAAGATCAATTAAAAAAAAAAAAATCACCTGGTCTTTTTGCCAGCCTCAGATTCTTGTTCTTGGCTGACGGATGTGGAACCTGATATGGTCTTCTGCTGTTGTAGCCCATCCACCACGAGGTTTGATGCATTCTGAGATGTTCTTCTGATCATTATGGTTGTCAAGAGTGCTTATTTAAGGTGACTTGCTGTTGGATCAAACCAGTCTGGCCTGAGTTTCCTAAAAAGCATTGCAGCACAAAGATCATCATGAAATGGTAGATCAAGCAGCACAATGAACACTCACTCTCGGAGTTAAGATGCTCTTAGCGTGAAGATGCTTTTGGGAAACCCACCCCTGGTTGTTCTCCTCTGATCTCTCTCAACAACAAAGTGTTTCAAGGACCTGCCTGATCCATCCTGATGCCCTGTGTCTGGTCGGAGTCTCATCACATCGCTCCTGTGGAGGACGGCCCCATATGGACAGTTGAAAGTCACACTTGAAAGACACTCTGGACATTTACAGTAATGCTTTTATGGCTGAGGACTACAGTTGACTTGCTAACTTTAGGACTGCAGTTGTCATGAACAGTTTTGCACTCAAGTTTCCATCAATGAAGTTATAATATCAACGAAACTGACTTCATGTCAAAACTGTTAATGTTAGAATCACATTGTCTGTTGTTGCCCAAATAAGGATGGGTTCCTTTTTGAGTCTGGTTCCTCTCGAGGTTTCTTCCTCATGTCGTCTGAGGGAGTTTTTCCTTGCCACTGTCGCTACAGGCTTGCTCATTGGGGATAGATTAGGGATAAAATTAGCTCATGTTTTAAGCCATTCAAATTCTGTAAAGCTGCTTTGCGACAATGTCTACTGTTAAAAGCGCTCTACAAATAGACTTGACTTGTTTCAACCTGCAAACCTGTCGTTCACAGGATGCTTTTCGTTTTTTTGTACCCTACTGTGTAAACTCTAGAGACTGTCATGCGTGAAAAGTCCAGGAGATCAACAGTTTATGAAATACTCAAACCAACTCAAACCCATCTGGCACCAACAACCATGGCATGGTTAGTCACAGAGATGATGCTTTTCTCCATGCTGACCTTGGATTTTGAGATGACCTGAAATTATAAAGGATTTAAGTCACAGGAAGAAATCAAGCACCCATCCAAATGAGTATCAGAATAGTTTTTTTGATGTATGACAGCGTTTCCCTTTACACACTCCCATCTATACTGATGGCTCAAAAATGGATAACTGTGTGTCATCAGCAATAGCAGTTGGATCAAATCAGTGTGGCTTACTTATTCCAGAACCATGTTCTATTTTTACAGCTGAGGCTCGAGCCTTGCTTTTAGCTCTTGAATACATAGAAAAAACCAATCAACAGTATTCTTTGATTTGTACAGATTCTAGATCATGTCTTCAGGCACTGGAGTTTTTAAAAACTGATCATCCTTTGATTGTGCGAATACTTGAAAAAGTGGGACTTTTTAAAAATCGAAATTTGAGCATTGTTTTTTGTTGGGTTCCTGGCCATGTGGGTCAGAGTGGCAATGAGAAGGCAGACAGTGTTTCTACAACCCCGATTCCAAAAAAGTTGGGACAAAGTACAAATTGTAAATAAAAAGGGAATGCAATAATTTACAAATCTCACAAACTGATATTGTATTCACAATAGAACATAGACAACATATCAAATGTCGAAAGTGAGACATTTTGAAATTTCATGACAGCAACACATCTCAAAAAAGTTGGGACAGGGGCAATAAGAGGCTGGAAAAGTTAAAGGTACAAAAAAGGAACAGCTGGAGGACCAAATTGCAACTCATTAGGTCAATTGGCAATAGGTCATTAACATGACTGGGTATAAAGAGAGCATCTTGGAGTGGCAGCGGCTCTCAGAAGTAAAGATGGGAAGAGGATCACCAATCCCCCTAATTCTGCGCCGACAAATAGTGGAGCAATATCAGAAAGGAGTTCGACAGTGTAAAATTGCAAAGAGTTTGAACATATCATCATCTACAGTGCATAATATCATCAAAAGATTCAGAGAATCTGGAAGAATCTCTGTGCGTAAGGGTCAAGGCTGGAAAACCATACTGGGTGCCATGATTTTCGGGCCCTTAGATGGCACGACATCACATACAGGCATGCTTCTGTATTGGAAATCACAAAATGGGCTCAGGAATATTTCCAGAGAACATTATCTGTGAACACAATTCACCGTGCCATCCGCCGTTGCCAGCTAAAACTCTATAGTTTAAAGAAGAAGCCGTATCTAAACATGATCCAGAAGCGCAGACGTCTTCTCTGGGCCAAGGCTCATTTAAAATGGACTGTGGCAAATTGGAAAACTGTTCTGTGGTCAGACGAATCAAAATGTGAAGTTTTTTATGGAAATCAGGGACACCGTGTCATTCGGACTAAAGAGGAGAAGGACGACCCAAGTTGTTATCAGCACTCAGTTCAGAAGCCTGCATCTCTGATGGTATGGGGTTGCATTAGTGCGTGTAGCATGGGCAGCTTGCACATCTGGAAAGACACCATCAATGCTGAAAGGTATATCCAGGTTCTAGAGCAACATATGCTCCCATCCAGACGATGTCTCTTTCAGGGAAGACCTTGCATTTTCCAACATGACAGTGCCAAATCACATACTGCATCAATTACAGCATCATGGCTGCGTAGAAGAAGGGTCCGGGTACTGAACTGGCCAGCCTGCAGTCCAGATCTTTCACCCATAGAAAACATTTGACGCATCATAAAACAGAAGATATGACAAAAAAAGACCTAAGACAGTTGAGCAACTAGAATCCTACATTAGACAAGAATGGGTTAACATTCCTATCCCTAAACTTGAGCAACTTGTCTCCTCAGTCCCCAGACGTTTACAGACTGTTGTAAAGAGAAAAGGGGATGTCTCACAGTGGTAAACATGGCCTTGTCCCAACTTTTTTGAGATGTGTTGTTGTCATGAAATTTAAAATCACCTAATTTTTCTCTTTAAATGATACATTTTCTCAGTTTAAACATTTGATATGTCATCTATGTTCTATTCTGAATAAAATATGGAATTTTGAAACTTCCACATCATTGCATTCCATTTTTATTTACAATTTGTACTTTGTCCCAACTTTTTTGGAATCGGGGTTGTATATTTCTGCATAAATATGACCTCAAACATCATCAGATTTTCATACAAGTCCTAAAAGTAGATAAAGAGAACCCAGTTAAACAAATGAGACAAAAATATTATACTTGGTCATTTATTTATTGAGGAAAATGATCCAATATTACATATCTGTGAGTGGCAAAAGTATGTGAACCTCTAGGAACAGCAGTTAATTTGAAGGTGAAATTAGAGTCAGATCTTTTCAATCAGTGGGATGACAATCAGGTGTGAGTGGGCAGTCTGTTTTATTTAAAGAACAGGGATCTATCAAAGTCTGAGCTTCACAACATGTTTGTGGAAGTGTATCATGGCACAAGCAAAGGAGATCTCTGAGGATCTCAGAAAAAGCATTGTTGATGCTCATCAGGCTGGAAAAGGTTACAAAACCATCTCTAAAGAGTTTGGACTCCACCAATCCACAATCAGACAGATTGTGTACAAATGGAGGAAATTCAAGACCATTGTTGCCCTCCCCAGGAGGGCAACAGTGTTCCTGATGGTGAACACTGAACAACAATGGTGTGCATGGCAGGGTTGCAAGGAGAAAGCCACTGCTCTCCAAAAAGAACATTGCTGCTCGTCTGCAGTTTGCTAAAGATCACGTGGACAAGCCAGAAGGCTGTTGGAAAAATGCTTTGTGGACGGATGAGACCAATATAGAACTTTTTGGTTTAAATGAGAAGCGTTATGTTTGGAGAAAGCAAAGCACTGCATTCCAGCATAAGAACCTTATCCCATCTGTGAAACATGGTGCTGGTAGTATCATGGTTTGGGCCTGTTTTGCTGCATCTGGGCCAGGACGGCTTGCTATCATTGATGGACCAATGAGTTCTGAATTATACCAGCGAATTCTAAAGGAAACTGTCAGGACATCTGTCCATGAACTGAATCTCAAGAGAAGGTGGGCCATGCAGTAAGACAACGACCCTAAGCACACAAGTCGTTCTACCAAAGAATGGTTAAAGAAGAATAAAGTTAATGTTTTGGAATGGCCAAGTCAAAGTCCTGACCTTAATCCAATAGAAATGTTGTGGAAGGACCTGAAGCAAGCAGTTCATGTGCGGAAACCCACCAACATCCCAGAGTTGAAGCTGTTCTGTACGGAGGAATGGGCTAAAATTCCTCCAAGCCGGTGTGCAGGACTGATCAACAGTTACCGGAAACGTTTAGTTGCAGTTATTGCTGCACAAGGGGGTCACACCAGATACTGAAATCACTCACAGATATGTAATATTGGATAATTTTCCTCAATAAATAAATGACCAAGTATAATATTTTTGTCTCATTTGTTTAACTATGTTCTCTTTATCTACTTTTAGGACTTGTGTGAATATTTATGCAGAAATATAGAAAATTCTAAAGGGTTCATAAACTTTCAAGCACCACTGTAGGCTACATAGCCAATTGTTTAAGGATTTTTGAAATGTAACGTATTTTATTACGACAAGAAAGTTTAGACGCAGTAGAAATTCAAAAACAATTTAATTCAATCGTAAACAAGAAAACACTATTTGTAGTGTTTCCACATTTTCCAGCGTGCTTTCTAAACCTGATGCTTCCCCAAATAAACAGGATAAACAAAATGTCAATCCCCAAGAAGATAACAACAATTTCATTAAACCAAAGGACTTGGCCATCCTCCTT
The DNA here is from genome assembly GCF_027579695.1 of Neoarius graeffei. Classification (NCBI taxonomy): domain Eukaryota; kingdom Metazoa; phylum Chordata; class Actinopteri; order Siluriformes; family Ariidae; genus Neoarius; species Neoarius graeffei. The sequence continues at coordinate 68,065,842 of NC_083576.1, forward strand.
TTCAAGATATTTACAACTTTCTCAGAGATGAAGAGTATAATGACTACCAGAACTTTCTTTGTAACTCAAATGGTTGCCAATCTAAATGAGTTATTAGACCTTCACTTGAATAGAGATGAAATTTTAACATCTCTCGGAATTGGAAAAACAACTGAACTTTCTAAAACAAATGAAAATAAAACTACCAAAAATACATAATGAACAATGGTTTACATATATTGCAATGGAATTGTAATAGTTTCCTTAATAAAACTCTAGAATTCAAACAGTATCTTAATTCTTTAGTCTCCCTGATTTGATATGTCTTCAAGAATCATTAATTAAAAATAAAATAACTACTTTTGATAATTATACAGTACTATTTGCAGATACAAATAGAGGTTTAGCTTTCTTGATTCGTAAAGATATTTATTTCTCATCTTTCCAAACTCTTAATCTTAATTGTGAAGCAATCTCTGTTAAAATCAATACTTCTTTAGGTATTATTAATGTGGTAAATGTTTATTGTTCTCCATCTTTTCCGTTGAGTGTTGAAGACATGAATACTATCTTGAATTTAGAAAACTGTGTCATTTGTGGTGATTTCAATGTTAAAAGTGTTCTTTGGGGAAGTCCTTTTTCTGATCTTAGAGGCAGAATAATTGAGGGAGTATTGGATAATTGTGATACTGTTTGTCTTAACACAGGTTCTCCTACCAGAATTTATAATACTGGAGTTTCACATATTGATTTATCTTTTGCTTCTCCTAATATAGCCTGTCTATCTAATTGGGAAGTAACTAATTTTGATGGAGGTAGTGATCATAATTGTATTTCAATGGAAATTAAGTGTTTAGTTCCATATGAAAAATTAGGCATTCCTAGATGGATTTTTAAAAAGGCTGATTGGGACAAGTTTTCTAAACTTTGTGATGAAAATTTTCAATCTATTGATCTTGATAATTCAGATGTTAATGAATTAACAATAAAAATAATAGAAGCTATTCATTCTGCTGCAATATCTAGTATTCCTAGATCTAAAGGTGTTGGTAAAAGAAATAAAGGCTTTTGGAATGATGAATGCCAACAAGCTGTTAATGATAGAAATATTGCAAAACGCAATGCATAGTTTTAATTCAAATGATTATATAAATTTCAAATGTAAAAGGGCTATGGCTACAAAAATTATTAAAAAAGCTAAAAGAAATCATTGGCATTCCTTTTGTTCTACCTTGAATGAAAGATCAAGGCTATCTAAAATTTGGAAAGTTTTGAAAAATCTGGATAATGTAGGAAAAAATTTAAAAATCCCAGAATTTAGAAAAAATGATGGTTCTTTTACAAATGGTAATGCACAAAAGGCAGAAGTGTTAGTTTCTCATTTTGCTAAAGTTAGTAGTGATGAAAATTATACTGATACATTTAAAAAACATAAACAGTCTTTTGAGAAAGAAAATGAAAATGTTTTTTTCATTTAGATCTAATGATGATTCCTCTTATAATATTGTATTTTCCTTGTCTGAGTTTCGAAGGGCTTTAAAAAAGTGCAAAAACTCTTCTCCTGGAGGTGATGAACTATGTTATCAAATGTTTAGAAATATGTCTTCTTTTTCTCAGGAATTTATAGTAGAATTTTTTAATATCTCTTGGAAATATGGAGTGGTTCCCTCTTGTTGGAAGGAGGCTATAGTTGTGCCTATTCTTAAACCAGGAAAACCAAGTTCAGATCCTGCTTCTTATAGACCTATTGCTTTAACATCAAATTTTTGTAAATTAATGGAAAAAATGATTGTTGCCAGACTAAATTGGTTCTGTGAAAAGCATAATTTATTTAATAATAATCAATCTGGCTTTCGACAGAAAAGAAATACATTGGATCATCTTTTAAGATTGAGTGATAATATAATTAAAAGTTTTGGTAGAGGTCATAAAGTCTTGGCTGTGTTCTTAGATATTGAGAAAGCTTATGACATGACATGGAGAAAAGGTATCCTCTTTAAACTTCATAAAATGGGTTTCTCTGGTAATATCTTCAATTGGATATCCTCTTTTCTTACTGATCGTTCCATCAAAGTTAGAGGAGATGCTGAACTTTCTTCTTCTTTTGAAGTGCAAAATGGAGTTCCGCAGGGAAGTGTGATCAGTCCTTTCTTATTTCTTGTTGCAATTAATGATTTATATCCTTCAAATGTATCTTTTTCCATCTTTGCTGATGACACAGCTATTTGGAAATCTGGTAGTAATGTTGAATTTCTTCAAAGAAAAATTCAATCTGCTTTGGATTTTATTCAAGATTGGTGTAACAAGTGGGGTTTTAAAATTTCTGAAACCAAATCTTCTGTTGTTTTATTTCAACGTGGAGGTTCTAAGAAGGTTCTCTTGAAATACAATAATAAGAATTTAAAAAATGATAAAGCTGTAAAATTTTTGGGTCTACATTTTGATTCTCGCCTCAATTGGAAAACTCATGTTGATTATTTATTAGGTAAATGTAGGAAACGTTGTAATTTATTAAAAGCAATATCAGGCAGGGGGCGGCACGGTGGTGTAGTGGTTAGCGCTGTCGCCTCACAGCAAGAAGGTCCTGGGTTCGAGCCCCGGGGCCGGCGAGGGCCTTTCTGTGTGGAGTTTGCATGTTCTCCCCGTGTCCGCGTGGGTTTCCTCCGGGTGCTCCGGTTTCCCCCACAGTCCAAAGACATGCAGGTTAGGTTAACTGGTGACTCTAAATTGACCGTAGGTGTGAATGTGAGTGTGAATGGTTGTCTGTGTCTATGTGTCAGCCCTGTGATGACCTGGCGACTTGTCCAGGGTGTACCCCGCCTTTCGCCCGTAGTCAGCTGGGATAGGCTCCAGCTTGCCTGCGACCCTGTAGAAGGATAAAGCGGCTAGAGATAATGAGATGAGATGAGATGAATATCAGGCAGTAGATGGGGATCCGATAAAGAATCAATGGTATTAGTTTATAAGGCAATTGTGTTATCTTGTTTAGACTATGGTTGTGAAATTTATGATACTGCATGTATAACTAGGAAAAGGTCTTTAGATGTTATACAAAATCAATGTCTCAGAATATGTACTGGAGCTTTAAGATGGACCCCTATTGCTGCATTAGAAGTAGATTGTGGGGTGATGCCTCTGGACCTTCGAAGAGAACTCAAACAGGCAAAGTGTGCTCTAAGATACCGGTCTTTGGTTAATCATCCTACTTCCTCTTGTTGTATTGAAGAACAAAATTGTGATATAAATGTCAATTTTAGACCTATTCTATCTAAAGTTGGACATCTTGTTAATGGTTTTCCAAAACCAGAAATTATTCCCCTAGTTGACAGTTTTCCTTTTTGGGAATATCCATCTCCTGAAGTGGACCTTGAGCTAAAAGAAAAGTTAAATAAGAAGTCTGATAATATTCATGTTATGAAATCTTTATCGAGGGAACACATGAGAAAATATTTTGGAAGTTTAGAAATTTATACTGATGGATCTAAAGCTGATGAAAAATGTGCAGCAGCATTTCATATTCCTGCTTTAAAGTTGACAAAATCTTTCAAAATTGGTAATGGATCTGTTTTTAAAGCTGAAATGATTGCAATAAATAAGGCTTTGGAAGTTTTAATTAACAAACCTCCTTTAAGATGTGTTATTTTCTCAGATTCCTTATCCGTCTTACAAGCTATTAATTCAGATGATTTCAAAAACTTTGACTTTAGGGATTTCCGTTATCTATTTTACCAATTGTCTAATATGGGAGCTGAAATAATCTTTTGTTGGATTCCTTCTCATGTTGGCATAAGAGGAAATGATATTGTTGATCTGGCAGCTAAAAAAGCTTTGAATAAAAACTCTTTGGATATTATTTTCCCATACTATGTGGAGCCCTTTCCTATTTATCAAAATGTATTTTCTGGCAGAAGATACAATAATACTGGCAAACTGCCTGAGAGTTCAAATAAAGGTTGACTTTAGTAATTAGACACAATACCCATTCAAATTAAATTGTCTCCAGTATCATAATGTCTGCTAATAAAGATAACTGCTGACTTCAATTACTGTAATATTTAGGCTGTTTTGAAGATCTGCGAAACACAAAGGCCTTTGCACTAGACTGAATAGCTACCTAAATAGAATTGGGGGAAAATGCTCCAACAATTCCACCAGAGAAATCATTTAAAACCATTTCATCCTAATGGGAAAGTTTTAGTGGAAACAATTAGGTCAGTTCCTATATATGTGGTTTTTATATTTTTGTTTTCCTTAAACAAGCAAAAAATAAATTTACAGCAATAAAATACAACTAAGCATCAACTAAAGTTTTCCCCCAGATGGTTGTCTACTTATTTCTGCATACCTTGAAACCTTTTTGTACTTCTAGACTGTTGCTTTTCTAACAGTGCAAAGAAAGGTAGAATGAATTTGGGTATATCAGGACAGAAGTTAAATTGGGATTTATAATGTATTTAGTGATTTCCTGGCCTGATGAGTAGAAATTAAGTTTACGAATCACATTTTAAATGCAAGTCTTTGATAGGAATCAAGTTCTGATAATTTTGTGATAAGGGAGTGTGGTCTACATCAAAAAGGAAGCTGACCCCAAAAAAACTTTAGCTAGGTTTTTTTTTTTTAAAGTTGTAAAATTCTTAAAACTAACATTACTGATTTTATGATGTATGAAATATGTACTACTGTTAGTGTGATTCAGTCACGTGTTTATAAATGAATAATTTTCAAGATGGCTCAAATGACCAACCATGGTTCAGCTTAATTAGAACAGGTTTCCTGGTGAAATAAAGCATATTGTCCAACACAACCATGATGCATCTATTTAGAGGACAAATGGCACCATGAAAGTACACCCAGAAAAAAGTATGCAGAGATTTGTACTTAATCTACTGTTAATATTTTTTAACTTCTAATGCAGCTACTGCAAGAGAAATTGTATACAATTTTACTTTTAGTTGTGGTTTTCGATGGTGGTTGATTTTTAATTATTTTCAGATTAAATTTTAGTAAACATGAGTTGGAAAATACTGAATGCTCTCTAAGTCCTGATATAAATGTTACTTGTGTGAATATTTAGCAAATTTGGCATATCCTACTGTCCATACAATATATAGAGGATATTACATGGTGGTGTGAAGATATGAAGTTTATCTTTGAGTGGTGAACATATTTCATGAGTGAGTGTAGTGAAATATTTTTCAACATGAGAAGATAAACATGTTCACACCCCTGTACAATGTTTATATTGTATTGATAGATTCACAAAAATATGCAAGTTAATTAAACAGGGATGAGATTTTCTGCTTTTTGGTGGCGTTCCGCTTTTTTGGACTCAAAAATTAAATTTTTTATATTATTGCAAATCCGTTAATTTTTTTTATTTATGGGGGGTAGGGTTCGTTTATCCTGGTGACTGAGACTGAACTCATCAGTCGATAGATGTAGATCAGTATTTACATTTCTATTCGAATGCCTCCATTTTGATTCCCGCACAATCTCATTAAACGATAGTGTGTATGTGAAGTAAAACTTATCTGCTTTGATTGGTCAAAACATCGACATTAAGGATATAACAGCCAACCAACATTCATCACAGTGAAAACTTTCCCGCTATTTCACTGTGACTTCCAAATTTGCTTGTGTTGTACATTTCGATGGTTATTGTGTATATAATATGTTTAACCATCAAAATGCTGAATACGATTGACAAGCAGGATGAAGCTAAGGTGCGTGAAATAGATGCGAGTGTGAAGAATAAGTTCAGATGGGACTGGTTGGATAATAAAGTTGCGCTAGCCCTGGTAGATAGCAAGCATGGATCGGTGTCAGTAACCATTGGTGAATTTGTGAAAAAACTCGATGTTCCCAGTAAAGCTCTTTGTACGGTGTGTGACGATGTAATATTTTACGGATCAAGAGGATTAAAGGCTTTGCAGAGTCGTGCCGGATCAGTGAAACACCGTAAGAAAACATTTTTGCGAAAGAGCAATCAGTTGCTTTTAAGCATACTTCATGTTCAACAACACCCGTGGAGCTGGGCACGAGCAACCCGCTGGCAACTGGTACTGCTGCGATCACCACCACAGGCTCAGCTTCAGTGACTTCGCCCATGAAGCCCGTCATGCCGATATCAGACAGGGTATAAGCAGGTATAAGTCAAAACTTTTTGTTTGAAACATTCCATTTATGGGTATATTGTTACAAAACCTAAAAGGTTGCACTGAGTTAAAAGTTAAAGTCCTTCCCACGCCGTGTGGCACATCGGGCAGCACCGATCTCCGTTTCTGCAGCCCTCGGCCTCTCGGTTACAGTGGGGGGGGGCTAGTCCTCTGGTAACCACGAGAGTTTAACTCCTCACTCCTATCTGTATTGCAGTGTGCCTTGCCAGATGGTAGTAGGTACCATTTTTAGGTCTTTGGTATGACCCGACCGTGAATAGAACTCACGATCGAGCGGCGGACACGCTACCACTAGGCCACTAGCCGGTTGCACTGAACATGCTGAAAAATTCAAACGAGGTGGGATATGATGTCATGTCATGATACAAAAGTTTCAGTTGATGGCATGTTGAATTGGGATATTAACTTCTAGCAGATTCTACCGTAACTGGATCCATTAACCACGTGCCCACAAAATAAGAAATTTTTCTTGTCCTTTTTTCAGTGAGGTAATATTTTCAAGATTGAAAATATGGTATTTGGTCTTCTAAAACAGCACATGTCATTTAAAAATACACTGAGTATATCAATAAAAGATTTTTAAAGAATAAACTTCTATTTCTTTGACATATCTGACAGACATAACTCCCATTTTAAAAATCCCTTTCATTATCCCTGTTGCTATCGTCAGTGAATTTCTGTCAGATGACCTGACGATAGACTCGGCCATTATGGATCTTTGGTAGTTATCGTGTGGAAGCAGGCTTCATCATTTTTGGGTGTCAACAGATAGAGTTGAAATAGATTAACAGCGAAAAAACTATTTCGTTCACGAGAGAAGCCCACAGTTATTTTTAAAAAATGCTATCGTCAGTCTGTCAGTCAAATGCACCTGACGATAGCAAAATTCAAGCCCTCACCACGCACATGTTGACTGACGCAAAGAGGAAATTCTACTGCGCATGATTTTTGTGACAGCAGACATTTACTTCCAGGCAAGACTTGGAGTTCTGACAGCTAGATTTCATCAAATAAATTAAGGTAAGATTTTCAGTCAGCTATCCTGACGATAGAAATTTTTGACGATAGAAACATTGAGAATATATTTGTGCATTCATATTTAAAATTTTCTGAAGGAAAACTATCGTAAGTTGAAATAAATCAGAGCCACTTGCGACCCTTTCAGTCGACAGGCCATTTCAATGTGTTATTTCCCCGCGAAAGTGACACAGTCTTGTCTATCGTCACTGTTCTGACAGACTATGAGATTGCTATCGTTAGTATATGACCGACAGGTGTGTGCTATCATCACAAAAATGACAGACCTTGTAAAGTGTGATAGCACACACCTGTCGGTCATATACTAACGATAGCAATCTCATAGTCTGTCAGAACAGTGACGATAGACAAGACTGTGTCACTTTCACGGGGAAATAACACATTGAAATGGCCTGTCGGCTGAAAGGGTCGCAAGTAGGGTTGCCAACCGTCCCGATTTGCCCGGGACGTCCCGAATTTTAGGTGAATTTAATTTGTCCCGCGAGGAACAGCTCCCGTCCCATATTCCAATCGCAGTCGCAGTTTTTGATGAAATATGGATGAAATATTTTGTCCAATAGTAGCAGACTGGTGATTGATGACACATTGAACCCTTCAACTAAACCGTCCGTTTGTGGGTGATACACGCTGGTGCGGATCGGCTTAATCCCTAATAACCTATACAGTTTGTCCAGTGTCCGTGACATAAACGAGGTGCCTTGATCAGTCAGAATCTCTTTTGATAATCAGTAGTTACCCACATCTCATCTCATTATCTGTAGCCGCTTTATCCTGTTCTACAGGGTCGCAGGCAAGCTGGAGCCTATCCCAGCTGACTACGGGCGAAAGGCGGGGTACACCCTGGACAAGTCGCCAGGTCATCACAGGGCTGACACATAGACACAGACAACTATTCACACTCACATTCACACCTACGGTCAATTTAGAGTCACCAGTTAACCTAACCTGCATGTCTTTGGACTGTGGGGGAAACCGGAGCACCCGGAGGAAACCCACGCGGACACGGGGAGAACACGCAAACTCCACACAGAAAGGCCCTCGCCGGCCACGGGGCTCAAACCCGGACCTTCTTGCTGTGAGGCGACAGTGCTAACCACTACACCACCGTGCCGCCCCGTTACCCACATTAAATATCCAAAACGAGAAAAGAATTTCAAAGGAAGAAGGAATGGTTGGAAATTTAATTTAGCCACATTTTGTATGAATGAATTCTGTTATGTATAATAATATAGCCTTGTATAAGGCCTGTATTTTTATGCTACAAACAATTTTTGTTTTGCCTTTCTCCTGTATAAACAGTAATTATCTCTCATCTCATTATCTTTAGCCGCTTTATCCTGTTCTACAGGGTCGCAGGCAAGCTGGAGCCTATCCCAGCTGACTACGGGCGAAAGGCGGGGTACACCCTGGACAAGTCGCCAGGTCATCACAGGGCTGACACATAGACAACCATTCACACTCACATTCACACCTACGGTCAATTTAGAGTCACCAGTTAACCTAACCTGCATGTCTTTGGACTGTGGGGGAAACCGGAGCACCCGGAGGAAACCCACGCGGACACGTGGAGAACATGCAAACTCCGCACAGAAAGGCCCTCGCCGGCTACAGGGCTCGAACCCGGACCCTCTTGCTGTGAGGCGACAGTGCTAACCACTACACCACCGTGCCGCCACAGTAATTATTGAGTTTTAAATTTTTTCCTTGTATAAACCATTTCATTTTCCTGGGAAATGAGAGGTGTCAGTAATTAGCAAACAATAAAGGTTACGGTCAGTGAATTATGGAATCAACGGTCCCCTCACAGTCTAAATAGATCATAATGGAAAGGTTTATGAAAGGAAAAATTTTAAAACTCAATAATTACTGTTTATACTGTCCCTTTTTTTCAAATTGTTCTTAAAAATCATAGAGTTTTTTTCCACATTTTATCTTGGGGGGATTTTTTCCTAGGGCTTTATTTCCATGGGGTTATTTTCCTAGGGGTTTATTACCTATGATCCATCATCATAGGCCTTACTACCATCAATATCATGCCTTCACAGTCATGGATAAAGCATTAGGCCTACCAGAGTACACTGCATTAAATACTGTATATAGGCCTATCTATTATAGCCATACCAAATAATATGTCAACTTATGTCACTATTTTGGGGCAGCACGGTGGTGTAGTGGTTAGCGCTGTCGCCTCACAGCAAGAAGGTCCGGGTTCGAGCCCCGTGGCCGACAAGGGCCTTTCTGTGTGGAGTTTGCATGTTGTCCGCATGGGTTTCCTCTGGGTGCTCCGGTTTCCCCCACAGTCCAAAGACATGCAGGTTAGGTTAACTGGTGACTCTAAATTGACCGTAAGTGTGAATGGTTGTCTGTGTGTCAGCCCTGTGATGACCTGGCGACTTGTCCAGGGTGTACCCCGCCTTTCGCCCGTAGTCAGCTGGGATAGGCTCCAGCTTGCCTGCGACCCTGTAGAACAGGATAAAGCGGCTAGAGATGATATGTCATTATTTTGTTTTGCAACTAAGTTGACTTAAAGTTAAGAAGAAAATATGACAAAAAAGGTAAAAAAAATTAATAATAGATTTTTAGAACTATTTCAGCATGTCATCTCGAGGTAGCAAATACCGACAAAAACTTAAAGAAAAAGACCCAGAGAAATACCAACAATACCTTGAGGACCAGAAACTTGGAAACAAAAGAGCAAGGGAAAAGCTGAAAGAACTACTGAAAAAGAAAAGGCCTCCTAAGACAGCTTAGGAAAAACTCGAAAAGCAGAGAGAACAAGGACGTGCCAGACAGAAGTAGTATGTTGACCGTTTGACTGCAGCAGGAATATCACCAGCATCCACTCATCATAAGTCTGATGTTAAGGTGCTTACTCGAAAGCAGCAAGAGACTCGAAGGGAACGAAATAACCGATATAAACAGAAAGAAAGAGCAAACCAGACCACTCAGAAGAAAGCTTGGATCAGAAAAAAAGACAGGGAAAACAAAGCCCTTAAGAGATTACAGGCTAAGAAGCAAAATCAAAGCAAAACCTCAACTCCAAAGGTGGCAACAGGATTCAAGGCCAGGAAAACTGAGTGGAATGCAACATCAAAGTTAAGGAACTGATGGAATTATAGTGATAATGATGTATGTAATTACATGTATACAATGTACTGTTAATAATACATTCTCAATAAGTATTAACTGCATAAGCGTCATTGATTGTAAAGATTTTTGAATTGCATGTTCTTTCTGGGGGCGGCACGGTGGTGTAGTGGTTAGCGCTGTCGCCTCACAGCAAGAAGGTCCGGGTTCGAGCCCCGGGGCCGGCGAGGGCCTTTCTGTGTGGAGTTTGCATGTTCTCCCCGTGTCCGCGTGGGTTTCCTCCGGGTGCTCCGGTTTCCCCCACAGTCCAAAGACATGCAGGTTAGGTTAACTGGTGACTCTAAATTGACCGTAGGTGTGAATGTGAGTGTGAATGGTTGTCTGTGTCTATGTGTCAGCCCTGTGATGACCTGGCGACTTGTCCAGGGTGTACCCCGCCTTTCGCCCGTAGTCAGCTGGGATAGGCTCCCGCTTGCCTGCGACCCTGTAGAAGGATAAAGCGGCTAGAGATAATGAGATGAGATGTTCTTTCTGATTGAAACGAATACATGTATAATGTAATGTTATTTCATGTAATTTCCACAATACTGGTATTTTACAGTTATTGTTGATATTTCAATTTTGAAAATAAATTTTATCTTTATTTCAATATTTTATATTATTTGGTTCTAGTGATGAGGTATTTAATATTATTACTAAATTTGTCAGATTAATAATGTAAGAAACAGTTTTGTTGCTATTGTCATCTAGAGTGTCTGTCAGAATATGATGGTAGACGTCAGTTTGTCTGTCAGATTTTGATGATAGAAACCAATGTGTTTCTCTTGTCATTTAGCATGTCTGTCAGAAATGACAATAGAAATGGTGGTTTTCAAAGAGATAAACTTTTTTTTTTAATTGTGGAACATATATTTGCTTCATATGGTTATATCATACTCTGGCAGACATTCTATATGATTTTCATGACTTTCCTCCATGAAAAAGATTCAAAATTGTGGGAGAGTGTCTGTCAGATAAAGACTGATTTTGCCTGTCAGAATGATGGTAGAAACACGGGTTAATTAAAACGACTTTTATTAATTAGTTACAAGGACTACTGTCCTAAAATTTACTATGAATGTCCAAGACCCAAAATGCTACTAGAAAAACTTAATAGAATGATCAAAATAATCAATTCAGCAATTTAAGGAGATGGGAGTTAACTGGCCTCTGTTATGGTAGAATCTGCCTTCTAGAAAAATGCATATATTTAATTGCTAAAATTAATGGGTTTGGGGTGTTTAAATTGGCAAAATCCATCAGCTTCTCAACATGCACTCATCCCTGATTAAAATAATTTTCATTTTGACCTGGTTTGCCATTTTGACAACCTGCATCAAGTCAGTGGGAAAACACAGTGACATTGGAGTGAAATATCATAAATTATTATACTGTATATACGGGCCACTTTTTCCATGGAATAAAAACACGTATTCTATTCCCTTCTAGTGGGTTTATTGATGGCATGCAATATCACATCGCTTATCTTCCATGTATAATGCCACTCTCCCCAATGGAGAATGAGTGTGCAATATTGTTAATATTGCATGTTGTCAAGACAACATGATGTCATACATTGGACCTCATGTGAAGATCCAATGGTAAAACTAGTGCTGCTGCGCATGCGCAGAATCATTTCTTTGTCGGCCAGGAAAGAGAGAAGACGAGGAGCCTAATCCAGTGCTCGGTTTAAGCACTAAATAAATAAACTGAAACTGAAGACCCGAAAGGCTACCAAAACTTGATTGTATAGTCTTCACGCATATTTACAAAAGAAAAACACACCAACAGACATCGAAAAACTGGAAAAGGGACACGTCAGAAACGTAAAACTTCCGCACTAGCAAGTGACTGTTTATAAACAAACATGGCTGCCAGGTTTGCTTTATTAAAAGCAGAAGATATTGAGAGAATTTTGGCTCCCAGTTTTTGCTCCATTGTGTGTAGATGTCGATTTTAAAAGTAACTAAGTAAATTACACAGGGAAAATAATATTCTGCTTGATTGCGCTAGCATTGGCCTTCGCTAACTCTACACCAGCTGGAAGGTAACTGCACTGCCGTGCTAACAGCACCAGGTTGCAGGGTAAGTTTGCGTTGGCCTTTGAGAATGCTGATATGAAGACTGTGTATGTATAATAATAATATTGGCTGGCTTTTTCATGGTCGATCAGATATAGTCCATTCAGCTAGCATGATACTGAACTCGTCTTTGACTCGTTCAGTATCATGCTAGCTGAATATATCTGATCGACCATGAAAAAAGCCAGCCAATATTATTTAAATATGTCACTCAGATCTGCAATGTATTAAGTATTAAAAAAATACAAGTTTATCAACACAAGAAGATAAACTTCATATTTTCAAGCCAATGCGTGACTTTATTATATAGACACATTCACAAACAAAAAGTACCCAAATTTATCAAACAATTCATCGATATCCACACGAGTGAGGATATTGAAAAATGTCTCGGTTGTTCTTGATGGCCCGGATGTAATTGGTATGAAAAATACGAGTGACACATTTCCCAGTAAAACACTCGTGTCTGTATAATGTATCAGAATATGATGATGAATTTGTGATTATTTTCAAACACTGTTATTAAAATTTGATATTTGGCTACAAATAAATAATCCTTTATGCATGCCATCGAAGAGGAAACTAAAGGCCTGAACCAAGGAATGTCTTAAAATGACCAAATATTAATACAAATGGTTTGTGCTCTGTTTTGACAAAAGTGTACGCCATGCTTCTTTACAATACACTATCCATCCACTTTATTTGGAATAGCTGTATATTCATGCAGTTATCTAATCAAGCAATCATGTGGCAGTAGTGTAATACATAAAATGTTCATCAAACATCAGAATAAAGAAAAAGTGTGATCTGTGACTTTGTGGCATGGATGTTGGTACCAGAAGAGCTGGTTTGGGTATTTCAGAAACTGCTGATTTCATACTCAACAATCTTTTGAGTTTACACAGAATGGTGCAAAAATATTGAGAGTTTCTCATCTCATTATCTCTAGCCGCTTTATCCCGTTCTACAGGGTCGCAGGCAAGCTGGAGCCTATCCCAGCTGACTACGGGCGAAAGGCGGGGTACACCCTGGACAAGTCGCCAGGTCATCGCAGGGCTGACACATAGACACAGACAACCATTCACACTCACATTCACACCTACGGTCAATTTAGAGTCACCAGTTAACCTAACCTGCATGTCTTTGGACTGTGGGGGAAACCGGAGCAGAAGATCAATTAAAAAAAAAAAAATCACCTGGTCTTTTTGCCAGCCTCAGATTCTTGTTCTTGGCTGACGGATGTGGAACCTGATATGGTCTTCTGCTGTTGTAGCCCATCCACCACGAGGTTTGATGCATTCTGAGATGTTCTTCTGATCATTATGGTTGTCAAGAGTGCTTATTTAAGGTGACTTGCTGTTGGATCAAACCAGTCTGGCCTGAGTTTCCTAAAAAGCATTGCAGCACAAAGATCATCATGAAATGGTAGATCAAGCAGCACAATGAACACTCACTCTCGGAGTTAAGATGCTCTTAGCGTGAAGATGCTTTTGGGAAACCCACCCCTGGTTGTTCTCCTCTGATCTCTCTCAACAACAAAGTGTTTCAAGGACCTGCCTGATCCATCCTGATGCCCTGTGTCTGGTCGGAGTCTCATCACATCGCTCCTGTGGAGGACGGCCCCATATGGACAGTTGAAAGTCACACTTGAAAGACACTCTGGACATTTACAGTAATGCTTTTATGGCTGAGGACTACAGTTGACTTGCTAACTTTAGGACTGCAGTTGTCATGAACAGTTTTGCACTCAAGTTTCCATCAATGAAGTTATAATATCAACGAAACTGACTTCATGTCAAAACTGTTAATGTTATAATCACATTGTCTGTTGTTGCCCAAATAAGGATGGGTTCCTTTTTGAGTCTGGTTCCTCTCGAGGTTTCTTCCTCATGTCGTCTGAGGGAGTTTTTCCTTGCCACTGTCGCTACAGGCTTGCTCATTGGGGATAGATTAGGGATAAAATTAGCTCATGTTTTAAGCCATTCAAATTCTGTAAAGCTGCTTTGCGACAATGTCTACTGTTAAAAGCGCTCTACAAATAGACTTGACTTGTTTCAACCTGCAAACCTGTCGTTCACAGGATGCTTTTCGTTTTTTTGTACCCTACTGTGTAAACTCTAGAGACTGTCATGCGTGAAAAGTCCAGGAGATCAACAGTTTATGAAATACTCAAACCAACTCAAACCCATCTGGCACCAACAACCATGGCATGGTTAGTCACAGAGATGATGCTTTTCTCCATGCTGACCTTGGATTTTGAGATGACCTGAAATTATAAAGGATTTAAGTCACAGGAAGAAATCAAGCACCCATCCAAATGAGTATCAGAATAGTTTTTTTGATGTATGACAGCGTTTCCCTTTACACACTCCCATCTATACTGATGGCTCAAAAATGGATAACTGTGTGTCATCAGCAATAGCAGTTGGATCAAATCAGTGTGGCTTACTTATTCCAGAACCATGTTCTATTTTTACAGCTGAGGCTCGAGCCTTGCTTTTAGCTCTTGAATACATAGAAAAAACCAATCAACAGTATTCTTTGATTTGTACAGATTCTAGATCATGTCTTCAGGCACTGGAGTTTTTAAAAACTGATCATCCTTTGATTGTGCGAATACTTGAAAAAGTGGGACTTTTTAAAAATCGAAATTTGAGCATTGTTTTTTGTTGGGTTCCTGGCCATGTGGGTCAGAGTGGCAATGAGAAGGCAGACAGTGTTGCCAAAAGAGCCTTGAGTGAAGAAGTTACCGAATGTCAAATCCCTGCCTCAGATATTAAACCTGTATTGTGTTCTTATATCTCTGATAAATGGCAATCTGAATGGGATGAATGTCTTAATAACAAATTATATGAAATATGTCACACTGTTAAGAAGGGATTAATATTTTCTTTTTCATCTAGACATGATCAAGTAATCGATACTAGTTGTAGAATTGGACATTCTAGACTGGCACATGTTTTTTTGTTGACTGGAGGTGAACTTCCACTGTGTCATTTTTGCAACAGGCCTTTATCAATTAAGGACATTTTATCATGTTCTGTCCTGAGAATTCAAAGGCATCAGTTTTATAAAGAAGATAATGCTGTAAACATCTTTCTTAAGGTCCCACCTTTAAAGTTTTAAACTTTCTAACTTGTATTGATGTAAAAAAAAAAAAAAATTAATTATTTATTTGTTTGATTGTTTAAAAAAATTGTGCAATATTTATTTTTATCTGCTTTGGCCATAAAATAGCCACAGATGCTAAAATGGCAATAAATTAAAGAAAAAAATTCTCCATGCGATGTTTGATGCAAACGTTAACTGGAACTCTTGATCTGTATCTACAGGATTATTTGCATTGCGCTGCGGCTATATGATTGGCTGATGAGAGAACTGCGTTAATGCGCAGGTGTAAAGGTGTAAAAAAGTGGACGGTGAATGGATCATATAAACTTCACATGTCCAGTGGTGCTTGAAAGTTTGTGAACCCTTTAGAATTTTCTACAACCCCGATTCCAAAAAAGTTGGGACAAAGTACAAATTGTAAATAAAAAGGGAATGCAATAATTTACAAATCTCACAAACTGATATTGTATTCACAATAGAACATAGACAACATATCAAATGTCGAAAGTGAGACATTTTGAAATTTCATGACAGCAACACATCTCAAAAAAGTTGGGACAGGGGCAATAAGAGGCTGGAAAAGTTAAAGGTACAAAAAAGGAACAGCTGGAGGACCAAATTGCAACTCATTAGGTCAATTGGCAATAGGTCATTAACATGACTGGGTATAAAGAGAGCATCTTGGAGTGGCAGCGGCTCTCAGAAGTAAAGATGGGAAGAGGATCACCAATCCCCCTAATTCTGCGCCGACAAATAGTGGAGCAATATCAGAAAGGAGTTCGACAGTGTAAAATTGCAAAGAGTTTGAACATATCATCATCTACAGTGCATAATATCATCAAAAGATTCAGAGAATCTGGAAGAATCTCTGTGCGTAAGGGTCAAGGCTGGAAAACCATACTGGGTGCCATGATTTTCGGGCCCTTAGATGGCACGACATCACATACAGGCATGCTTCTGTATTGGAAATCACAAAATGGGCTCAGGAATATTTCCAGAGAACATTATCTGTGAACACAATTCACCGTGCCATCCGCCGTTGCCAGCTAAAACTCTATAGTTTAAAGAAGAAGCCGTATCTAAACATGATCCAGAAGCGCAGACGTCTTCTCTGGGCCAAGGCTCATTTAAAATGGACTGTGGCAAATTGGAAAACTGTTCTGTGGTCAGACGAATCAAAATGTGAAGTTTTTTATGGAAATCAGGGACACCGTGTCATTCGGACTAAAGAGGAGAAGGACGACCCAAGTTGTTATCAGCACTCAGTTCAGAAGCCTGCATCTCTGATGGTATGGGGTTGCATTAGTGCGTGTAGCATGGGCAGCTTGCACATCTGGAAAGACACCATCAATGCTGAAAGGTATATCCAGGTTCTAGAGCAACATATGCTCCCATCCAGACGATGTCTCTTTCAGGGAAGACCTTGCATTTTCCAACATGACAGTGCCAAATCACATACTGCATCAATTACAGCATCATGGCTGCGTAGAAGAAGGGTCCGGGTACTGAACTGGCCAGCCTGCAGTCCAGATCTTTCACCCATAGAAAACATTTGACGCATCATAAAACAGAAGATATGACAAAAAAAGACCTAAGACAGTTGAGCAACTAGAATCCTACATTAGACAAGAATGGGTTAACATTCCTATCCCTAAACTTGAGCAACTTGTCTCCTCAGTCCCCAGACGTTTACAGACTGTTGTAAAGAGAAAAGGGGATGTCTCACAGTGGTAAACATGGCCTTGTCCCAACTTTTTTGAGATGTGTTGTTGTCATGAAATTTAAAATCACCTAATTTTTCTCTTTAAATGATACATTTTCTCAGTTTAAACATTTGATATGTCATCTATGTTCTATTCTGAATAAAATATGGAATTTTGAAACTTCCACATCATTGCATTCCGTTTTTATTTACAATTTGTACTTTGTCCCAACTTTTTTGGAATCGGGGTTGTATATTTCTGCATAAATATGACCTCAAACATCATCAGATTTTCATACAAGTCCTAAAAGTAGATAAAGAGAACCCAGTTAAACAAATGAGACAAAAATATTATACTTGGTCATTTATTTATTGAGGAAAATGATCCAATATTACATATCTGTGAGTGGCAAAAGTATGTGAACCTCTAGGAACAGCAGTTAATTTGAAGGTGAAATTAGAGTCAGATCTTTTCAATCAGTGGGATGACAATCAGGTGTGAGTGGGCAGTCTGTTTTATTTAAAGAACAGGGATCTATCAAAGTCTGAGCTTCACAACATGTTTGTGGAAGTGTATCATGGCACAAGCAAAGGAGATCTCTGAGGATCTCAGAAAAAGCATTGTTGATGCTCATCAGGCTGGAAAAGGTTACAAAACCATCTCTAAAGAGTTTGGACTCCACCAATCCACAATCAGACAGATTGTGTACAAATGGAGGAAATTCAAGACCATTGTTGCCCTCCCCAGGAGGGCAACAGTGTTCCTGATGGTGAACACTGAACAACAATGGTGTGCATGGCAGGGTTGCAAGGAGAAAGCCACTGCTCTCCAAAAAGAACATTGCTGCTCGTCTGCAGTTTGCTAAAGATCACGTGGACAAGCCAGAAGGCTGTTGGAAAAATGCTTTGTGGACGGATGAGACCAATATAGAACTTTTTGGTTTAAATGAGAAGCGTTATGTTTGGAGAAAGCAAAGCACTGCATTCCAGCATAAGAACCTTATCCCATCTGTGAAACATGGTGCTGGTAGTATCATGGTTTGGGCCTGTTTTGCTGCATCTGGGCCAGGACGGCTTGCTATCATTGATGGACCAATGAGTTCTGAATTATACCAGCGAATTCTAAAGGAAACTGTCAGGACATCTGTCCATGAACTGAATCTCAAGAGAAGGTGGGCCATGCAGTAAGACAACGACCCTAAGCACACAAGTCGTTCTACCAAAGAATGGTTAAAGAAGAATAAAGTTAATGTTTTGGAATGGCCAAGTCAAAGTCCTGACCTTAATCCAATAGAAATGTTGTGGAAGGACCTGAAGCAAGCAGTTCATGTGCGGAAACCCACCAACATCCCAGAGTTGAAGCTGTTCTGTACGGAGGAATGGGCTAAAATTCCTCCAAGCCGGTGTGCAGGACTGATCAACAGTTACCGGAAACGTTTAGTTGCAGTTATTGCTGCACAAGGGGGTCACACCAGATACTGAAATCACTCACAGATATGTAATATTGGATAATTTTCCTCAATAAATAAATGACCAAGTATAATATTTTTGTCTCATTTGTTTAACTATGTTCTCTTTATCTACTTTTAGGACTTGTGTGAATATTTATGCAGAAATATAGAAAATTCTAAAGGGTTCATAAACTTTCAAGCACCACTGTAGGCTACATAGCCAATTGTTTAAGGATTTTTGAAATGTAACGTATTTTATTACGACAAGAAAGTTTAGACGCAGTAGAAATTCAAAAACAATTTAATTCAATCGTAAACAAGAAAACACTATTTGTAGTGTTTCCACATTTTCCAGCGTGCTTTCTAAACCTGATGCTTCCCCAAATAAACAGGATAAACAAAATGTCAATCCCCAAGAAGATAACAACAATTTCATTAAACCAAAGGACTTGGCCATCCTCCTTTTCAAGATATTTACAACTTTCTCAGAGATGAAGAGTATAATGACTAGCAGAACTTTCTTTGTAACTCAAATGGTTGCCAATCTAAATGAGTTATTAGACCTTCACTTGAATAGAGATGAAATTTTAACATCTCTCGGAATTGGAAAAACAACTGAACTTTCTAAAACAAATGAAAATAAAACTACCAAAAATACATAATGAACAATGGTTTACATATATTGCAATGGAATTGTAATAGTTTCCTTAATAAAACTCTAGAATTCAAACAGTATCTTAATTCTTTAGTCTCCCTGATTTGATATGTCTTCAAGAATCATTAATTAAAAATAAAATAACTACTTTTGATAATTATACAGTACTATTTGCAGATACAAATAGAGGTTTAGCTTTCTTGATTCGTAAAGATATTTATTTCTCATCTTTCCAAACTCTTAATCTTAATTGTGAAGCAATCTCTGTTAAAATCAATACTTCTTTAGGTATTATTAATGTGGTAAATGTTTATTGTTCTCCATCTTTTCCGTTGAGTGTTGAAGACATGAATACTATCTTGAATTTAGAAAACTGTATCATTTGTGGTGATTTCAATGTTAAAAGTGTTCTTTGGGGAAGTCCTTTTTCTGATCTTAGAGGCAGAATAATTGAGGGAGTATTGGATAATTGTGATACTGTTTGTCTTAACACAGGTTCTCCTACCAGAATTTATAATACTGGAGTTTCACATATTGATTTATCTTTTGCTTCTCCTAATATAGCCTGTCTATCTAATTGGGAAGTAACTAATTTTGATGGAGGTAGTGATCATAATTGTATTTCAATGGAAATTAAGTGTTTAGTTCCATATGAAAAATTAGGCATTCCTAGATGGATTTTTAAAAAGGCTGATTGGGACAAGTTTTCTAAACTTTGTGATGAAAATTTTCAATCTATTGATCTTGATAATTCAGATGTTAATGAATTAACAATAAAAATAATAGAAGCTATTCATTCTGCTGCAATATCTAGTATTCCTAGATCTAAAGGTGTTGGTAAAAGAAATAAAGGCTTTTGGAATGATGAATGCCAACAAGCTGTTAATGATAGAAATATTGCAAAACGCAATGCATAGTTTTAATTCAAATGATTATATAAATTTCAAATGTAAAAGGGCTATGGCTACAAAAATTATTAAAAAAGCTAAAAGAAATCATTGGCATTCCTTTTGTTCTACCTTGAATGAAAGATCAAGGCTATCTAAAATTTGGAAAGTTTTGAAAAATCTGGATAATGTAGGAAAAAATTTAAAAATCCCAGAATTTAGAAAAAATGATGGTTCTTTTACAAATGGTAATGCACAAAAGGCAGAAGTGTTAGTTTCTCATTTTGCTAAAGTTAGTAGTGATGAAAATTATACTGATACATTTAAAAAACATAAACAGTCTTTTGAGAAAGAAAATGAAAATGTTTTTTTCATTTAGATCTAATGATGATTCCTCTTATAATATTGTATTTTCCTTGTCTGAGTTTCGAAGGGCTTTAAAAAAGTGCAAAAACTCTTCTCCTGGAGGTGATGAACTATGTTATCAAATGTTTAGAAATATGTCTTCTTTTTCTCAGGAATTTATAGTAGAATTTTTTAATATCTCTTGGAAATATGGAGTGGTTCCCTCTTGTTGGAAGGAGGCTATAGTTGTGCCTATTCTTAAACCAGGAAAACCAAGTTCAGATCCTGCTTCTTATAGACCTATTGCTTTAACATCAAATTTTTGTAAATTAATGGAAAAAATGATTGTTGCCAGACTAAATTGGTTCTGTGAAAAGCATAATTTATTTAATAATAATCAATCTGGCTTTCGACAGAAAAGAAATACATTGGATCATCTTTTAAGATTGAGTGATAATATAATTAAAAGTTTTGGTAGAGGTCATAAAGTCTTGGCTGTGTTCTTAGATATTGAGAAAGCTTATGACATGACATGGAGAAAAGGTATCCTCTTTAAACTTCATAAAATGGGTTTCTCTGGTAATATCTTCAATTGGATATCCTCTTTTCTTACTGATCGTTCCATCAAAGTTAGAGGAGATGCTGAACTTTCTTCTTCTTTTGAAGTGCAAAATGGAGTTCCGCAGGGAAGTGTGATCAGTCCTTTCTTATTTCTTGTTGCAATTAATGATTTATATCCTTCAAATGTATCTTTTTCCATCTTTGCTGATGACACAGCTATTTGGAAATCTGGTAGTAATGTTGAATTTCTTCAAAGAAAAATTCAATCTGCTTTGGATTTTATTCAAGATTGGTGTAACAAGTGGGGTTTTAAAATTTCTGAAACCAAATCTTCTGTTGTTTTATTTCAACGTGGAGGTTCTAAGAAGGTTCTCTTGAAATACAATAATAAGAATTTAAAAAATGATAAAGCTGTAAAATTTTTGGGTCTACATTTTGATTCTCGCCTCAATTGGAAAACTCATGTTGATTATTTATTAGGTAAATGTAGGAAACGTTGTAATTTATTAAAAGCAATATCAGGCAGGGGGCGGCACGGTGGTGTAGTGGTTAGCGCTGTCGCCTCACAGCAAGAAGGTCCTGGGTTCGAGCCCCGGGGCCGGCGAGGGCCTTTCTGTGTGGAGTTTGCATGTTCTCCCCGTGTCCGCGTGGGTTTCCTCCGGGTGCTCCGGTTTCCCCCACAGTCCAAAGACATGCAGGTTAGGTTAACTGGTGACTCTGAATTGACCGTAGGTGTGAATGTGAGTGTGAATGGTTGTCTGTGTCTATGTGTCAGCCCTGTGATGACCTGGCGACTTGTCCAGGGTGTACCCCGCCTTTCGCCCGTAGTCAGCTGGGATAGGCTCCAGCTTGCCTGCGACCCTGTAGAAGGATAAAGCGGCTAGAGATAATGAGATGAGATGAGATGAATATCAGGCAGTAGATGGGGATCCGATAAAGAATCAATGGTATTAGTTTATAAGGCAATTGTGTTATCTTGTTTAGACTATGGTTGTGAAATTTATGATACTGCATGTATAACTAGGAAAAGGTCTTTAGATGTTATACAAAATCAATGTCTCAGAATATGTACTGGAGCTTTAAGATGGACCCCTATTGCTGCATTAGAAGTAGATTGTGGGGTGATGCCTCTGGACCTTCGAAGAGAACTCAAACAGGCAAAGTGTGCTCTAAGATACCGGTCTTTGGTTAATCATCCTACTTCCTCTTGTTGTATTGAAGAACAAAATTGTGATATAAATGTCAATTTTAGACCTATTCTATCTAAAGTTGGACATCTTGTTAATGGTTTTCCAAAACCAGAAATTATTCCCCTAGTTGACAGTTTTCCTTTTTGGGAATATCCATCTCCTGAAGTGGACCTTGAGCTAAAAGAAAAGTTAAATAAGAAGTCTGATAATATTCATGTTATGAAATCTTTATCGAGGGAACACATGAGAAAATATTTTGGAAGTTTAGAAATTTATACTGATGGATCTAAAGCTGATGAAAAATGTGCAGCAGCATTTCATATTCCTGCTTTAAAGTTGACAAAATCTTTCAAAATTGGTAATGGATCTGTTTTTAAAGCTGAAATGATTGCAATAAATAAGGCTTTGGAAGTTTTAATTAACAAACCTCCTTTAAGATGTGTTATTTTCTCAGATTCCTTATCCGTCTTACAAGCTATTAATTCAGATGATTTCAAAAACTTTGACTTTAGGGATTTCCGTTATCTATTTTACCAATTGTCTAATATGGGAGCTGAAATAATCTTTTGTTGGATTCCTTCTCATGTTGGCATAAGAGGAAATGATATTGTTGATCTGGCAGCTAAAAAAGCTTTGAATAAAAACTCTTTGGATATTATTTTCCCATACTATGTTGATGATGTGGCAAAACTAATTGAAGATGTTTGTCTTGTTAAATGGCAAGATCGTTGGGATTCTAGTGGAAAAAGCAGATTTTATCATTCTATAGAACCAGAAGTGGGCGGCACGGTGGTGTAGTGGTTAGCGCTGTCGCCTCACAGCAAGAAGGTCCGGGTTCGATCCCCGTGGCCGGCGAGGGCCTTTCTGTGCGGAGTTTGCATGTTCTCCCCGTGTCCGCGTGGGTTTCCTCCGGGTGCTCTGGTTTCCCCCACAGTCCAAAGACATGCAGGTTAGGTTAACTGGTGACTCTAAATTGACCGTAGGTGTGAATGTGAGTGTGAATGGTTGTCTGTGTCTATGTGTCAGCCCTGTGATGACCTGGTGACTTGTCCAGGGTGTACCCCGCCTTTCGCCCATAGTCAGCTGGGATAGGCTCCAGCTTGCCTGCGACCCTGTAAAGGATAAAGCGGCTAGAGATAATGAGATGAGATGAGAACCAGAAGTTTCATTCAAAGTTAAATTTGCTAATAAAAATAAAATGGTACAAACAACTTTTACTCGTCTGAGGTTTGGCAAATGCCTTTTCAATGACATGATGTTCTTGTTTAAAAAACATGAAAATGGTTTATGTGATACTTGTGGAGTCTTAGAAAATGTACAACATGTTCTTCTTGATTGTGTCAAATATGTTAACTTCCACCAACAAATTATATTATTAAATTATATATTTCCCCCCAATCTGTCCCTCTGAGTTACATGTTGATCCTGGGATTGAGATGCTGGCCTCTTCTGCCCCTCGGACCTGCTTGATCCATCCTGGTGCCCTGTGTCTGATCGGAGTTTTATCGCACCGCTCCTGTGCAGGACGGCCCTATGAGGACAGTTGAGGGTTATACCTGTTAAAACTGTTAATATTATAGTCAGGCTGTCTGTTGTTGCCCAAATGAGGATGGGTTCCCTTTTGAGTCTGGTTCCTCTCGAGGTTTCTTCCTCATGCCGTCTGAGGGAGTTTTTCCTTGCCACCGTCGCCACAGGCTTGCTCATTGGGGATAGATTAGGGATAAAATTAGCTCATGTTTTAAGTCATTCAAATTCTGTAAAGCTGCTTTACGACAATGTTTATTGTTAAAACCGCTATACAAATAAATTTGATTTGATTTGATATTCAAGTTAAACGAAGAAGGGTTAAATATTTCTGTATATAGTATTTTGTCTCAACCAGTGTTCTATAATGATGTATATAAATTCATTGTTGAAAACAATATTTCAATTTAAAAATATGTGTGTATATATATGTATAGATATATAAATATATATATAAAACTTGTCAAACTCTTGAGTGGTACTGCATTAAATATTTAGTAGTTTAATAAGATAAATCAAACCTTTACAGGACGCCATATCAATTCTCATTGGGCGCGTCCTTAAAGGGATAGTTCGGTATTTTTGACATGAATCTGTATGGCATCCCCATCAATAGTGTCGTGCAAACACACTGACTTACCCCTGACAGCATCCTGTGAGTCCAGTTCTTGTCCAGTTTTGGTCCAGACGAAAGTAGTCCGGCAAGTTTGTTGGGGTCACGAAAGTAAAACGTTTTTCGTCTCAAAACAGTATGTGTTCAAAAGAGTGATATATTTGCATCACAAAACCGTTGCCAAATAAAAAGTCAGACCTCGAAATCGCTTGGCACTATTTTCTCTCCCTTCTTATCACTGCGCGCTGCCGCCAGGTGACAGCGAAACGCAGACCCACTAAGCTGGTGGGAGACCAAGGCTGCACTCTGTCCACGGCTTACACACGTGATGCACGGAGGATGTGTATAGTGGCAGCATCTGTCCCCCCAGAGAGGATCTTTTCAAAAGCAGGACAGATTATAACTGAGAGGAGAAATAGAATCAGAATTAACTAGTTAATTGCAGCAATTAAAGGAATAGGTAGGAAAAGGAAGGTGCAAAGACACCACGCAGCGCCTGAAAACGGGTTTTCAGGCACTGCGCGGTGTCTTTGCGCCTGCAGCGGTGCTTTGCCTGTGCTGTGGCTGAAAATAGTTTCAGATATAAATTGGTCTAGTAAATCCCTTCGTGTTAATTTGCATTGATATGTGTACTCGATGTGAATGTACAAGTCATGAGAAATAATTATAAAAAATCTTCCGAAAGAGCCGGCTCCTTATAGTAAGAAGAGCCAAAAGAGCCGAAATTCCCATCACTAGTAAACAATGAATGAAACAGCCGTGGCTGTCACCTGGCGGCAGCGCGCAGTGATAAGAAGGGAGAGAAAATAGTGCCAAGCGATTTCGAGGTCTGACTTTTTATTTGGCAACGGTTTTGTGATGCAAATATATCACTCTTTTGAACACATACTGTTTTGAGACGAAAAACGTTTTACTTTCGTGACCCCAACAAACTTGCCGGACTACTTTCTTCTGGACCAAAACTGGACAAGAACTGGACTCACAGGATGCTGTCAGGGGTAAGTCAGTGTGTTTGCACGACACTATTGAGGTATTTCACTCACGTGACCAAGTCATGTGACGCTGCCATTTTGGATGCCACGGCTCGAATCAGTTTGAATGCGAGGAAGGCAACAAACGAAAAACATAAAAGAAAAAGGAGCGAGATGCAGAAAACACCTTCACTATCCAGCGACGTAGGGCATTTACAGGGCGAGCAGAGGGAGAGGTATTTGCAAAAATTGAGGTTAGCAGGCTTAGAGAACGACGTTTACCTGCTTCCACCAGGATTGTTCACTGACAGCTAAGATTTGTTCACATTTTCATTTACTTTCGGTCCTCAGGATAAACAAAATGTTATTAAATGTCATTGAAATAACTTCTTAGTCTGTTGAGACATGGCCCGTTATAAGTTTTTCCTTTACTGTATTTACTAGTTTACTGAGCGCGCTCCGGGGCGGGCTGGCTGGCTGGCTAGCTAGCGCTCCGGGGCTAGCTAGCGCTCCGGGGCCGGCTGGCTGGCTAGCGCTCCGGGGCTGGCTGGCTGGCTGGCTAGCTAGTGCTCCGGGGCTGGCTAGCACTCCGGGGCTGGTTGGCTGGCTAGCGCTCCGGGGCCGGCTGGCTGGCTAGCGCTCCGGGGCCGGCTGGCTAGCTGGCTAGCACTCCGGGGCCGGCTGGCTGGCTAGCGCTCTGGGCTGGCTAGCGCTCTGCGGCGGGCTGGCTGGCT
Source organism: Neoarius graeffei (assembly GCF_027579695.1). NCBI lineage: Eukaryota > Metazoa > Chordata > Actinopteri > Siluriformes > Ariidae > Neoarius > Neoarius graeffei. The sequence continues at coordinate 68,091,986 of NC_083576.1, forward strand.
GGCTAGCTAGCGCTCCGGGGCTAGCTAGCGCTCCGGGGCCGGTTGGCTAGCGCTCCGGAGCCGGCTGGCTGACTAGCTAGTGCTCCGGGTCCGGCTGGCTGGCTAGCTAGCGCTCCGGAGCCGGCTGGCTAGCTAGCGCTCCGGAGCCGGCTGGCTGGCTAGCTCGCGCTCCGGGATCGGCTGGCTGGCTAGCTAGCTAGCGCTCCGGGGCCGGCTGGCTGGCTGGCTAGCTAGCTAGCTAGCGCTCCGGGGCCGGCTGGCTCAGTAAACTAGTAAATCCAGTAAAGGAAAAACTTGAGACTGAAAGGTTTTAACAGTCATCCAAATGACTGAACGTAAACATTGCTACAGTAACATACCAGCTACTGTTGTTGACATTAGCTAGCTTGCCGTCCAAAATGGCGGACACCGGGGCGTCACGTGACCCTGTGACGTCAGGTGAAATACCTCAATATTGATGGGGATGCCATACAGATTCATGTCAAAAATCCCGAACTATCCCTTTAAACCCCTTCAGTTCAGTTCAGTTCCAGCGTGTTTGTTAATCGGTAAGTAGCGCCCTCTGGCGATGATGGTCATTTTCGCCCCGGTGTCAGACCGGTTCCTAGCGCTGCTCTTCTCCGGGTTTAACGCACATCAAGCGGCAGAAGGATGTGGTCTTTCTTTGCGAGGGATCCCGTTAAAGACTTTAACTACGAAATTTTACCAGACAGTCAAGATAAAACGGGTATATGGACGCTTCATCGTGGGAAACGCAAGGTAAACTATACAGAGACTATTATTAAAACCTCTGTCCTGTTCCTTGGATATTAATCATAGTAGGCCGCATTTTGCATCCTCGGGCTAGAGTTATGGAGCTAGCCGGTTAGCATTCACAGTAGCACGCGCTACATGACCAGAAGCAAAGGGGCGAACGACTTGACAGCTTTCTCTGTTTATCTCGTGTGTATATATTTACCATTTATGCATATCTTTTTTTCTGACATGGAAGCGTTTGATATCGAAACGTTTTGACGTGAAACAGTCTTAAAAATATTTTGTAAACATCAACGTAGCTAGTGTAGTAACATTTTCGCCACGTCAGTCGGTCCACAGTGGCAGCAGAATTAGCTGTTAGCTGGATTAGCTAGCTAGCTAGCTAGCATTAGCAGTGATGCTGTATTATTTTTTTTTTCTCCGCAGTGAAAATGTTGTTCAGTATTCACTGTTTTATATGTAGCTTATATGCAGTTATCGTAAATTATAATATTTTTTTAACGCTATCACAATGTCTCAGTCAAGGCAAAGTGTAACTGTCAGTGCCTGAAGTTGTGAATCCTGGTCTGTGCTAGCCTTTACAAATTCATAGAGGTAGTTATCCTTTATGCTAAATGACTAAATAATTGAAATTTGTTTCTGTAAATGTAAACGAACAGATCAGAAGTTCCTTGGGGGGTTTGTTTGTTTTTTTGTTTGTTTTGCCCATTTTAGTTAGACGTTACAGGAAATTCTGCAGTTATTGATGGAGGGTGAGTACTATGCCATATCATCTCATCTCATTATCTGTAGCCGCTTTATCCTGTTCTACAGGGTCGCAGGCAAGCTGGAGCCTATCCCAGCTGACTACGGGCGAAAGGCGGGGTACACCCTGGACAAGTCGCCAGGTCATCACAGGGCTGACACATAATACACTACGTTCACACTGCAGGCTGAAGTGACTCGAATCCGATTTTTTCGCCCATATGTGACCTGTATCCGATCTTTTATTGACAATATGAACGACACAGATCGGATTTTTTCAAATCCGACCCAGGCCGTTTGGATATGTGGTCCTAATTCCGATTCCTATCCGATCTTTTCATATGCGACTTCAGTCTGAACCGCCAAGTCGCATTCATCCGACTTACACGACATGCGCTGAAGTAGGCGGCGGGTCTCTCAAAAAAAGTTACAACAACATGGCTTTGATGCTCCTTTGAACGGAGGTTGCAGTCACTACTCCGCAGAATGCCTGAGCCAAAACCCTTGCCCTCTTCCTTCTCAACCTCCTCCTTAACATCAGGCTATTGTGCATGTTCTGGCTCCGTCGCAACAACAACTGCATCATCGCCAGGTACTCCATGCTGGCTACTGTCATACACAGGAAACTTTAGGTTACTTCCGTAAACACTGGCCATTCTCACTGCGTGTGACGTTGTCGTATCCTGCAATGCGCATGCGGAACACTTTTAGGTCGCTTTTCGTTCATACTGAAGGCCAATTTATGCTGACAACCCAGTCCTTGCAGATAGCGTCGCAGACAGTGTCTGCGTAGCCCCCCCACCTTCGCAGACGCTCTGCACGCACCTCCCAAAAATTGTGACCACCGCAGAAGCCTCGCAGACAGCGCCGCAGACGAGGGCTCTGATTGGTCCGCTCTACATCCGCTGTACACACACTTCCGCTTCCCTACTTTCCCGGTTCGGTTTGTTTTCACGACCGGCATTTTTAAAAACACGAGCGAAGATGGAGCAGCACGAAGAGCGGTTGATCGAGGAAGTGCGTACATCTATACGACTCCAGTTCTAGTCATTATAAGTAACCGGAGGATAAAGACTCAACTAACCACACCCACCAACTACTCCTAGTGACTTCGCGCCCCCTTGCGTTGTGCTGGTGAATAACATCGCGCACGCCTATTACTCCCCGCTCAACGATAAATTACAACTGTCTGCAAAAAGCTATCTGCGAAAGCCTTGTCGCAAGAGCATGCAGAGGCCTTGAGGATGACATACAAGTCACATATTTGTTAATGTGAACGACCTCACAAAAAATTCGGATTTCACAAAAAATCGGAATTGAGCATTAAGCCTTGCAGTGTGAACAGGTCATCACAGGGCTGACACATAGACACAGACAACCATTCACACCTACGGTCAATTTAGAGTCACCAGTTAACCTAACCTGCATGTCTTTGGACTGTGGGGGAAACCGGAGCACCCGGAGGAAACCCACGCGGACATGGGGAGAACATGCAAACTCCGCACAGAAAGGCCCTCGCCGGCCACGGGGCTCGAACCCGGACCTTCTTGCTGTGAGTTGACAGCGCCAACCACTACACCACCGTGCCGCCATGCCATATCATATGAAATGAATAAGCACTGTAGTTTATTTGCTTTTTACATCTTATTCATTCATCTTTACTAGCTGCTTTATTTTGGTCAGAGTCAGAGTGGCTGCATCACTGAATATTTTAATTCAGATTGTAACTGCTTACTTATTCAGTGCTCGAATAGAGACATCAGTCTGATGCTGAGTTGTTAGCAGACTGGATTTGATGTATTTCACAATTTGCATATTTTATTCTTCCGACGTGTTTAGATTGACAAAACACACATATTGGACATGAACAGAGAACCATGAGAACGTCTGTGTCGGGTCCGATTTGGGTATTGGCATGCTTCACTCTCTCTGAAGATATGTATCTGGTTGAATTTGGACTTCCTGTGTATTTCCCCTGTAGACGACTGGGGAGCCAGTGTCTGTGTTTTTGTACGAAGTGGCCCAGGGTACAGAGGAGCAGACGCAGCTGGCCAAAGCAGCATTCAAGCGAATGAAGACACTGCGGCATCCCAACATCCTGGCTTATGTCGATGGACTGGAGGTGAGGACTGATGGAGGCGGATGGGGCGAACATACGCCAGTGCTGACTCATACAGCATAATGGAAAACTCACAGTGCAGTTAGTTCATTGTTCCTGTAATATTGTGCTTCCTGTCTGAGTTATGGATTTGATGTAATAAATCTGAAGAAGCAATTTTACACTTTGTTGCTTATAGTCAACTCTAGAATTCTTGGCTCCCTTCTTCAGTTTGTAATATGGGTGATGGTAATGCATTCTTGGCTGCATCGTGCGAGTTTCAGAATTATTAGATCCCTGACAACGAACCTGAAGTGAACGACAAAAATAAATAAATAAATAACCGTGAGTCTTTTCCGGTATTGTCTGACAAATAATACACATTTACCCCATTCACACTCCTCCTGAAAACCACTTATTTGTTGCCGTTATACTCTAACAGGCTCATGAGAGCAAAATGGTAAGTTCAAAGCATTTAATCTAGGCCCTGGCAACCTAGTAACATTACAGATAATCTTTGGCTCGAATGGGAATCGGAACATTGGATTAACATGTGGTGACACAAACGATAACGCAATGATATTGCGACAGAACTACAGACACCTACATAATCCGAACGTTTGTACTGCCTCACTGCAAAGTGACCAGCAGCAAATTCAAAACAACAAGGAAAGAAAACACTGGCCGATATGGAAGGAAATTGGAAAGAATTATGCATCATATCCGGTCTTGTGTGTTTTACATGTCTTGAGGAGGTTCGCTCTCCATGGCATGCTGTTAAATACAGTCAGGTGGGAATAGGTGGGTTGCATCTGACATCACATCCACCTCATTAAATATGCAAGACATGAAGTGGTGGTCAGTGAAGCTCACTGTTCACAAAGCGCTACTATCACTGAGGTGCCTTGCTAGTCATTAAAATGCCCCACGCTTGCATTGTTTTGCGCTGTTCAAATCAAACAAACCATGAAACTGATAAAAGTTTTTTCCGGGTTCCCTGTGAAGTGATTTAAAAAAAAAAAGGGTGAAAGAGCAAAGTCTTTTACCAAAAGGCGACGAGAGAGGTGGCACTCGAACCTTTCACTGCGGTGGAAGGAAGCTGAGTTGAAGTTTATAGTGATCACTTCGGGAAAGGTTTGTAAATTCCTCCGATTTATTTCGCTTGGATTCGCAAATCACCTTTCTCGCCATTTTCTGCTATTTTGTGATGTTTTGAAGTTCAGGAGATGCTTAAGTCCTCGTGTGTTTTTGTTTACTGTTTGATCGTGGTTGCCATATTGTAAACTAACGTGTGTGTTTTCACTTTATTGATCAGGATGTCCCAGCAGTCTCTATTAGGACAATGATGTAGATTGGGCTCCTACACTGAATTAGAGCGATAAGATAATCGAGGTGATCTATGGAGACACAAAAGCAGAGTTAAAGGAGAACTGAAGGCAAATTATTATTTTTTAAAATCAAAATTCTATTTATCTCATTTTATTAAATATCTCATCTCATTATCTCTAGCCGCTTTATCCTGTTCTACAGGGTCGCAGGCAAGCTGGAGCCTATCCCAGCTTACTACGAGCGAAAGGCGGGGTACACCCTGGACAAGTCGCCAGGTCATCACAGGGCTGATTTATTAAATATAGGAATGCATTTTTGATAGCTATTTTGTCACTGCTATAGCAAGTTATGAGTGTTTGAAATATGCTACATAATATACCAGTCCATATGTCGAAGCGACGGCCGTAAAAGAGATTCGTTGAGACCTGTGCGAGACATCGTAGGATGGAAGTAAAATGTACAGCAGAAATCAGAGTGACCAACATCTGCCAACGTTGTCAAGACGTGCGCGCCCTCTTTCGAATGCTGACGTAATCAAGCCGGAAGTTTTGTTTGTTTTGATAGCAATCAGGAAAGTTTGAAAAAAGTAGGCAGTAATCGTCATTTAAACTCGTTTTTGTGCAATATTTCGTTTGGAAAACAGTTTTCAAAATGGCGACACTGACACCTGGCTGACACTTCACGTTTCGAAGTCTCGCACAAGTCTCGTGAAGATCGCGCGGATAAGCGGCGCCTGCCGTGGACCAAAAGAACTAAATTTGACATGGCTAAAAACCGAATAGGCTGATAAGTATAATATTTAATTGCAATTAGTTCCCAATACGAGTCACAATATGAGGTTACTAAAACCGAAAACGTAATTGAATAACACGTTAATTAAGAAATAAAAGCAAGTTTAAAAATTACTTCAGTTCTCCTTTAACAGCACAAAACTGCTTCCCTGGCCATGCAGTTACAGTGAGCCATGATAACTTCTCTGTCCTGTTTCACCAATACCCAGGTCTTTCAAGGGGTTTCTGTGGATCTTTGTGAATAATTTAGCTGGAAGAGAAGAGCAGGGAGTCTTGAGAATCGAGCGGTTGTGTTTTGTTTACACCTGATGTGAAACCTTGTAGCATCCTAGCAACCATCACAAAGATGCATACAAAGAGCTCAAAAATTCCTTCTCCCCCGGGCAACAATGATCCAGGTTTTATCTTGTAGTGTCTTGATCCCCAGACCTCCATGCTCTTCTAAGTTTTCATCTGTTTTTCCGTGTAGAACGATGTCTGCAGCACCAGGTAGTTTGAGATATTTGGGAACTCAACAGATGGATGATTTTCTAACTTGTAGGAAAAATCCTTCTTTGTTAATGTGTAAGGATCTATCCCATTACAAAGTGCCATCTTCTGAAAGTATCTTGACCGTGCATTAGACTCTAAACTGCGAAAATAGTCAGAGATGGCTTCACCAACTCTTTGCATAATGGCAGCCAAATTGCTTTGCCTGACCACCACTTCATTCACCGGACGTAAACTCGCAAGCAAAACACGCATGATTGAATACAGCCTGTATACAACACCTGTTACTTTAGCATTAGAAGACTGAGAGGGAATGAAAATCTTCTATCCATTCTCTGTTGTCCAGCTTGCCTGCGACCCTGTAGTACAGGATAAAGCGGCTAGAGATAATGAGATGAGATGAGACGTGAATGGTTTTCATTTGTGAAATGGGACTTCTGTGATTTTTGTCTTCTTGAAATTATATTTAACCCCGCCGACAGTAGTCGGAGGGGTTATTATTTTCACCTGCGTCAGTCTGTGTGTGTGTATCTGTCTGTCTGTCTGTGTGTCTGCAAGATATCTCAAGAACCAATGGATCGATTTGGACCAAATTTTGTACATGTGTTGCCAATCACCCAGGAAGGAAACCATTAAATTTTGGAGGTCAAAGGTCAAGGTCATGGCAGAACTTCGAAATTTTCGCCCAATGTATTTTAATAGGGAAAAGGCGGGGTTTGCACTCGTTAGAGTGTCCCTGTCTAGTTGTATTTAGTTTTCTGTACGTTTTGGGCAGTTTTCATCCCCCCGCTGGCTGAAGGGCCCGGAGGGGGATTATGTCGTGGCGATGTCCGTCTCAGGAAGGGTACTTGCCTTCTGAAATCAGCTCCTCTCTCGATTTTTGGAGGAATTTCATGAAACTTGACAGGATTCTTTGTTATATGTCGGTAATATACATATTGCAATTTCATTCAATTCAGTTATGTTTTACCAGAGTTATGGCCTTTCTAGCATAGATATAGTTGCCAGCGGGGGATATTGTGCTCTCAAGTTTTTTAATCTTGTTAAAATATCCAACGACCTAGTCTTGTTTTCCAGGATTTTGAGCTGAAATATCATGGCACTGGGTGGCACGATGGTGTAGTGGTTAGCGCTGTCGCCTCACAGCAAGAAGGTCCGGGTTCGAGCCCCGTGGCCGGTGAGGGCCTTTCTGTGTGGAGTTTGCATGTTCTTCCCGTGTCCGCATGGGTTTCCTCCAGGTGCTCCGGTTTCCCCCACAGTCCAAAGACGTGCAGGTTACACTACCGTTCAAAAGTTTGGGGTCACCCAGACAATTTTGTGTTTTCCATGAAAAGTCACACTTTTATTTACCACCATAAGTTGTAAAATGAATAGAAAATATAGTCAAGACATTTTTCTGGCCATTTTGAGCATTTAATCGACCCCACAAATGTGATGCTCCAGAAACTCAATCTGCTCAAAGGAAGGTCAGTTTTATAGCTTCTCTAAAGAGCTAAACTGTTTTCAGCTGTGCTAACATGATTGTACAAGGGTTTTCTAATCACCCATTAGCCTTCTGAGGCAATGAGCAAACACATTGTACCATTAGAACACTTGGAGTGAGAGTTGCTGGAAATGGGCCTCTATACACCTATGGAGATATTGCACCAAAAACCAGACATTTAGTAGAATTTAGCTAGAATAGTCATTTACCACGGTGGTGTAGTGGTTAGCGCTGTCGCCTCACAGGAAGAAGGTCCGGGTTCGAGCTCCGTGGCCGACGAGGGCCTTTCTGTGTAGAGTTTGCATGTTCTCCCCGTGTCCGCGTGGGTTTCCTCCAGGTGCTCCGGTTTCCCCCACAGTCCAAAGACATGCAGGTTAGGTTAACTAGTGACTCTAAATTGACCGTAGGTGTGAATGTGAGTGTGAATGGTTGTCTATGTGTCAGCCCTGTGATGACCTGGCGACTTGTCCAGGGTGTACCCTGCCTTTCGCCCGTAGTCAGCTGGGATAGACTCCAGCTTGCCTGCGACCCTGTAGAAGGATAAAGTGGCTACAGATAACGAGATGAGAATGAGTCATTTACCACATTAGCAATGTATAGAGTGGATTTCTGATTAGTTTAAAGTGATCTTCATTGAAAAGAACAGTGCTTTTCTTTCAAAAATAAGGACATTTCAAAGTGACCCCAAACTTTTGAACGGTAGTGTAGGTTAATTGGTGACTCTAAATTGACCGTAGGTGTGAATGTGAGTGTGAATGGTTGTCTGTGTCTATGTGTCAGCCCTGTGATGACCTGGCGACTTGTCCAGGGTGTACCCCGCCTTTCGCCCGTAGTCAGCTGGGGTAGGCTCCAGCTTGCCTGCGACCCTGTAGAACAGGATAAAGCGGCTAGAGATAATGAGATGAGATGAGATATCATGGCACTTGGAAGTGTTCATGATTACCAGATACAGGGTGACACACTGTGTTTCCTGTTAATGTATTCTTTGTGGATGTCAATTTGCCACATACATTTTTGAGGGAAAATACTTACACAGTGTATAGGGTAACTTCTGGGCTGCCAGTTCTTGCCATTATGTAGCATTTCATGCATGATGCATATCATTTTATAGTTTGTCTTGTAATTTTTGAATATGTAGTTTTCTTGCTTCTTTTACATTACCATATGTAATAGGTTCCTGATTAGACAGAGTTATAACTGGCTTTTGATATACCATTGGACATGTAAGGAATAAAACGTGGTCAGGCATGCTCTTGTAGGAAAATAATCAATGACAGGGTGGTGTAATGCCGCCTGGTACAAAGCAGAGTTATGGTGATGATACACGGGGCAACTTTTTGGGCAATGTTGCCGAGCAGTGTTGCTGGGCAATTGCGTTTTGACTCTTTTCTATTGAGATTGGGCAACATTGTTTCTTTCTGAATGGTTTTGATAATCTCTGGCAACTTTTTGAGATAAGCCAATCAGAACGTGAGTATCGAGTCATGTGACCTCCGGTGCGGTTCGGATCAGAAATTTCAAACAAATATGGCGGCCGCTCAGTGGAGTGAAGAGATGGAGAGACTCCTCATCTGTTTTTACGCCGGTAAGTTGTTATTTTAATATTCTATATGGAGGAATTTACCTCACCAAAGCTCTAAAAAACAACAGACAGCTTGATTAAATGGTCACAGCAAAAATTAAGACATCGATTTTTTTTTTTTTTTAGCTAACTGTAAACTGCTGTTGCTAACTGTTGTTGCCCATTGTTAGTTGCCCTGAAAAGTTGCCCTGTGTCTCACCTAGTTGCCCGTTGCCAGCAACATTGCTTGGCAACATTGCCCAAAAAGTTGCCCCGTGTATCATCACCATTACTATTACCATCCCAGTGTTAATTATTTTCCAATAACTGCATGTCTTGAAGTGTTTTTTATTTCTTGTATCCCAAAGCAATTAAAAAGTAAATTGTGGGGACAGTGGAGGCTTCTTCCAAAAAATATTAAATAAACGTATCCTGACGGAAAACTTATCAACAATTATGGTGATGATACACGGGGCAACTTTTTGGGCAATGTTGCCAAGCAATGTTGCTGGCAACGGGCAACTAGGTGAGACACAGGGCAACTTTTCAGGGCAACTAACAATGGGTAACAACAGTTAGCAACGGCAGTTTACAGTTAGCTAAAAAAAAAAAATCGATGTCTTAATTTTTGCTGTGACCATTTAATCAAGCTGTCTGTTGTTTTTTAGAGCTTTGGTGAGGTAAATTCCTCCATATAGAATATTAAAATAACTTACCGGCGTAAAAACAGATGAGGAGTCTCTCCATCTCTTCACTCCACTGACACTGAGCGGCCGCCATATTTGTTTGAAATTTCTGATCCGAACCTCACCGGAGGTCACATGACTCGATACTCGCGTTCTGATTGGCTTATCTCAAAAAGTTGCCAGAGATTATCAAAACCATTCAGAAAAAACAATGTTGCCCAATCTCAATAGAAAAGAGTCAAAACGCAATTGCCCAGCAACATTGCTCGGCAACATTGCCCAAAAAGTTGCCCCGTGTATCATCACCATTACACTTGCTTCTTTTAACTAATCAGAATCGAGCATTCAGCAGTGTGCTGTAGTATAAATTCATCTCTCTTGAAGAAGATTCAACAAATAGGTAGTGAAAAGTCATGTTTAAGATGTTATTTGTCTCTTGCATATGATGGCAGACGGAGAAAAGCTTGTACTTGGTCACAGAGCCGGTGACTCCACTTGCAGCACATTTGAAAACTCGGGCAGAGAAGGGTGGGTCAGGAGAGTTGGAAATTTCTTGGGGCCTTCATCAGATTGTGGTAAGTGAACTCTCACACACTAGGATATTTTCCTGTATATTCTTTTTCTATTTACTGGCATAAACATTGTCTGACCTTTCGTGGTAGTCACTTGGGTTTCCTATTTTTCTGATTTCGCATTCCTCTCCAATCAGAAAGCACTGAGCTTTTTGGTGAATGACTGCCATCTCCTACACAATAACCTTGGGATGTGGGCCGTGTTTGTGGATCGAGCTGGCGAATGGAAGCTAGGAGGCTTGGATCATGTGATCTCAGACCAAGGAGAACCTTCCTCATTACCCCCTGCCAAAGTAGTGAACCCAGACCTGGAGAAGTATGACCCACCAGAAGGCTCTAAAAGTACAGGAGAAAAATGGTGAGTGGGACATTGAGAGGGAGAAGCAAGCTGACTTTGGCAGAACTGCTTCAGTGAGCCAGCAAAAATAAACTCGGGAAAGCCCAGAGCTTTCATAGTCTTTCAGAACAGTCCAAAGGGTCTTATCTGTCCATCAAACAAGGGTGAAGTGTTGCTTCACTCACCAGTCCTTTAACTGGATGGAACTGTTTCAGCTTGATAAGAATTGCGTTTTTCATCTTGGAGCCTCCAGTAAATCTGCTTTTGATGGAAGCTAATGTAACATTAATTTCACGTCAATATCTGCCTAATATTTTTTTGCGACTTGGTATTATCATGATATTGGTACATCTTGCACCACGTGTTCATGATTATAGTTTATTTATGAGCTAGAATGAGCATCAGAACAGATGTCCAGAAAATAAGGCCTTTTCTAGACACTACAAGAAAAAGAAAAATGGTGTGCTCCACTTTCCATATGTTTGATATGTTTTTTGTCTCTTCTCAGGTCAGGAGATGTGTGGAGGCTTGGTTGTTTAATTTGGGAGGTGTTTAATGGACCTCTGACTCGTACCTCATCTCTGCGATCTCTTGGCAAGGTAATTGAACTTGCAAGTGTCCAGCAAACTTGAATCAAGACAGATAACATAAAATGAGTTTGAGATGAAATCACCCTCCTTTGACTGACTGTAGAAAACATGGACGGTGTCGCTCCGTTGCCTCCCATTCTATAGAAATGAAGCCAAAATACCTCTTCCATGTTGTCAAATTTGGAGTCTGTACAGTAGAGACGAGAGTTGAAGTCAGGTACACCCACTTTTTTGGTAGGCGCACCCCCTCCTCCCACTGTACAGTGGAAGAAAGGATCAGGCGAATACGAGCACAGTCTCAAATTCTCTTTATTACATCAATCCAGAGTGATTAAATAGTTTCAGCTGGAGATATTTCATTAATATGGATACGTCTAGGATGGACGTTTATCACATGAACTGGAAATTTGCTGACATTGATGTGACTAACATTAACCATTCATCAGACTGGAGAGTTAATATCTCCTTGTCTGGGATACATGGCTGTTCTGAGCACACTGTAAAATAACTAGCCTACTAACCTCTGTTGAAATGGGCTTATGATCAAAAGCTAGCGAGTTGACAACTTGGCTAGCACAGCCAAACATCAAGCGAGTGCAGCTGCACAACACACAGCAAGGCAGCTAACATAATATTACACTACGTTCAGACTGCAACCTGAAACGACCCATATCCGATTTGTTGTGAAATCTGATTTTTTTGTTAGGCCGTTCACATTACCAATTATATGAGACTTGTATGCGATCTCCAGTATGAACGGAAAACGACCCAAAAGTGTCCCGCATGCGCAAATTGACACGTAATAAGCACGTCTACGTAATACGTAAACAAAAAAAAGCGCACTCTTCAAGTTTGCAAGTAAAGCATGGAGATGAGGCGAGACCTGGCGATGTGGTTTTTGTGGCGGCGGCGGAACTCACACAATAATCTGATTAATGTGGGCAGCAGACTAATGAGACCGAAGGTGTCAAATTACTGGAAATTTCCAGAACAATCTTATAATCTTGTAATACAGGATGGTTTAAGTTATAAATCAGTTATATAAACTGTTTTATTTAATCAGGCTAACAGATCAACATCCAGGTCCCTACCAAATCCACCATTAGCTTGATCAATTCTATAAAAGTCTATTTAAATTCTGAAAACTGTACAAATGTTGTTGTTTTCCACCAAAGAGGCGGGATTAGCCAACGCAGAATAGTGACGTTTGTCTCTTGTTGATGACGTGTAGGTCGCATGAATGCGACCTGTCCGGTCAGACTGCAGTCGCATGTGAAAATAACAGATATGCATCGGATTTAGGACCACATATCCAAGCGGCCTGGGTCGCATGTGAAAAAAATCGGATCTGTGTCGTTCAGATTGTCAATAACAAATCGGATACAGGTCGCATATGGGCAAAAAAAATCAGATATGGGTTGTTTCAGGGTGCAGTCTGAACGTAGTCTGTCTTACTAGTTTAACAGAAAGAAGGCCACTTCAGTGTTTCTGTTGCAGCCTTTTATCTCTCTTAACTCATGCCAACGAGTAAAAACCAGTCCAGGATATACTCTTGTCCCGTCTCTTACTCAGTCACACACTTTGTCTTCCTGGCTTCCTCTGACAGCATCATCTTTGGTCTCTTCACCTTAACTGCTATGATGTCCATACTGAGAATACCAATTTAGCTGCTTCTTATCGGTAGGGTCGCTGCCTGTGGCACCATAAAGTGTTACGCAGTTCTCACGGTGCCATGAAGTGCTACTCGGTTCTCGCAAGAGGTCTCGGGGAAGCATCATCAGAGTTGCATAGTGCTATAAATGGCAAACTGGGTGTGGGCTCAGAATAGAAGACAAGCCATTCTCCCAGTACAAGTCAGTGTACCATCAAAATGATTTTGAAGTTGATTTTTTTAAGGTCAAAATCAATCATACCTAATGTTGCTTTAATACTGAAATAATATAGCGGTCAGTGTGACTATATTACTCGGTAGCTAGCATGATTAAACCTTTTTTTCTTATTAAATCTCTTGATGTTACAAATGGTTTTTAATAGAAATGGATAAGTTTGTCAAAGTAAACTTTATTATCCCAGAAGGGAAATTCAAGTGGTCAAGGTGCTTACATGTACAGACAAGACGTAAGACAAAGTCGACAAAACTTAAGAACAGATAAATAAATGAAAAATAAAAAGATAGATAAATACCCCCCTCTAATTCTATTCCCCTACATACCACACACACACACACACACACACACCAAATCACAGTATCAAGTCCTCTGCAAGGAACTGTGGCCTTCATTAACAATTCTAATTGCAGAGGGGACAAATGACCTGCTGAACCTAGTTGTTCTTATTTTTCTTTGTAGTAATCTCCCCTTACCACATTTACTTAACTGAAATCTATCATGTAAACGGTGGGTAGTATCTCCAATAATACTTTCAGCCTTATGTCGTATTATATCTTGAAACAGCTGAGCAGCTGATGTTAGATTGCATCCAATTATCCTACTAGCTGTTTTAATAATACGTTGCAATTTATCCTGATCTTGTTTCCGCATACTACCAAAGACACAGACCAGGCCAAAGGACAAGACACTCTGAAGTACAGACTTATAAAATAACTCTAAAATGCAGGTGTCAACATTAAAACTACATAGTTTCCTTAAAAAAAAACATTCTTTGCTGAAGTTTCTTTACTTTGACAGCGGCACATTTGTCAAACCTCAACTGATCATCAATCTCAACCCCCAAATATTTGTAGGTGTTAACTCTGTCTATCACTGTATTATTGACGACTGTATTTGGTACTACTTCTGTAATACGTCTGAAATCGATAACCATTTCTTTTGTTTTGCTTGCATTAACATTAAGAAAATTGTCAGAACACCATTTTATAAAGCTCTCTACTTCCTCTTCAAAGCTGGACATTGATGCCTCCCCTGTTTTTAAGAACCCCACCAGGGCAGTGTCGTCTGCATACTTAAAGTAGGAGTGTGTAGTCTCAAGAGCATGACACTCGTTGGTGTAAAGTGTATAGAGTATGGGGGACAACACACATCCCTGGGGAGCCCCAGTATTAATGACCTTAGCTGTTGAGATAGCCTGATTAAATCTGACCTGCTGAGTCCGGTTTAACAGAAAGTTGTTAATCCATGTGATAAGCCTTGGGTTAACACCTAACTTGATCAGTTTGTTTACTAGTAGGTGGGGTTGGATGGTGTTGAATGCACTGCTGAAGTCAGTAAAAACAATCTTAACAAAGCTGTAAGCCTCCTCTAGATGTTCAAATATGCTATTAGTCATAGTCAGCAGTGCATCCTCCACCCCCTGCCTTGGCTGGTATGCAAACTGGAAAGGGTCCAAAGATGGTGCTACCTCACTAAGCAGATGTTTCAATATAATTTTCTCCAAGCATTTCATGGGCACTGAGGTTAATGCAACAGGTCTCAGATCATTCATCTCTTTGGGCCTGTTATTCTTAGGTACCGGTACAATCAGAGACTGTTTCCACTGCGCAGGGATTAATCCTGCTTCTACTGACTTCTGAAACAGCATTTGAAAAGGAAAAGCAAGAGAATGGGCACATGTACGCAGCAACTTACAGCTAATACCATCTGGACCTTGGGACTTATTAATATTAACACGTAAAAACAGTTCTTTAACCTCCTCAGTGCTGATTTGTATGTCACGAAATTGCATAGTTCTGACAGCATCCATTGCCAGTTCCTGCTGAGTTGAGTAGTCGACACTGTCAAACCTACAATAAAAAGTGTTTAAATCATCTGAAAAAGCATTGTCATCTAAAACAGTCAAGTTCTGCATTTTAGGTTTATATCCAGTCATAATTTGTAATCCCTGCCAAGCCTTTCTAGCATCATGGTTGAAAAATGACTGAATCTTGTTCTTATAAGCAGTCTTGCAGTCCAGTATTTTCTTTTTAATATTTTTCTGTACCGATCTAATGTCCTCCTTTGAGCCTCCAGATTTGAACAGCCTCTTTTTATGGTTTAATAGTTCTTTAAGTTCAGGAGTAATCCATGGTTTATTATTTGGATAAAATTTCACGATCTTTTTTGGCACAATAATGTCCTCGCAAAAGTGAATGTATCCCGAAACTGCCAGCGCGGCATCATTAATGTCCGACGAAGCGTCAATCAGAAGTTCCCAATCAGTGCAGTCTAGACAGTCTCTTAAAATATTACATGCATCAGTGGTCCAACACTTGACCTCTTTCTTTATTTTCTCTCTGCGCAACAGAGGTTGATACGTTGGTGTTAGACGGATCATGTTGTGGTCCGACTTTCCGAGTCCCGGCAGGGCCGTCGCGTAGTAGGCTTTCTCCAGGTTGCCATAACATAGGTCTAGGCACGCCCCCTCCCGTGTGGGGCATGACACGTATTGATGGTAAGCGGGTAGAATCTCCGCCAGACAACAAAGATTAAAATCCCCAAATATCAGTTTTGCAGCGTCGGGCGCTTTTGCTTCGGTCAATGTCACTAGTTCATGTATAATGTTGTCAGCTTCCTTGATGTCCGCCGAAGGTGCAATGTAAACAATAAAAAGGCAAATCTGATGTATTTCACGGGGCATATAGTAAGGTCTTAGATTTACCGATAGCAGTTCAGTATCTTTAGTACAAAGTTTATGTTTCACAGTGATGTGCGCTGGGTTGCAGTACCTGTTATTAATGAACACGCACACTCCTCCACCTTTTGTCTTCCCGGAGTTTGAGTCACGGTCTGCCCTCAACAGCATGAAGCCTTCAAGTTCAACAGATGAATCGGGATCCGACTCGGTCAGCCAGGTTTCTGATAAACAAATCAGGCATGATTGCCGGTAGTCAGCCAGGTGTTGCGCACAGGCACGAAGTTCATCGGTTTTATTACGAATGCTTTGTACATTCCCAAACATAATGGTCGGCAAAGGTGGCCTGAATGGCCTCCTTTTAAGTCGAGCTCGCACTCCCCCTTTCCGCCCACGTTTTCGCCTTGGTTTGTTGCCTGGAGAAGATGGTGTCGGTAATCCAATAAGTTCATCTTATATTAGTGCATGTTTTCAGAACAGTTTAAATAAGTAGGTGTACAGTATCAGTCAAAGGTTTGGACACACCTTGTGGTTCAGTGGAGTTTTTTTTTTTTTTAATTATCAATTAAAAGGCACTTCATGTCTTAAAGTAATGATTGATGTCGTTTCTCTTAGTTGAGCGGGTCTTGATGTAATATGGATTGCTATAGTTGTGGAATAGGGCTATTTACTGTGTTTTTATTATTTACTATTTATTGTTTATCTCAAGTGCATTACAAAGGCAAGAAATTGCATAAGTAACTTTTGGCGAGGCACACCTGTTAACTGAAAAGCATTCCAGGTGACTACCTCATGACGCTGGTTAAGATAATGCCAATACTGTGCAAAGCGTCATCGAGGTAAACGGTGACTACTTTGAAGAATCTAAAATGAAGGGGGGAAATTTTTATATATATTTTTCACCAGCCAGCCAGACTAGTTACCTTCCAAAGTAACTAGCCAAACAGAAAATCAACTCGCCAAAATTTGTTCATGTATGAATTTTACTTCTGTCAAAAATAACACGAGAGTAGTTACCATTGTTCATGACTAATGTGCATTTATTTCAAGACCCGAGTATTTTGATACTGTTTTTTTTTTTTTTGCACACTTTACAAATTGGCATTTGCTGTTCCACGTCCTCCTCGCGATATCCAAAAAAATGCCAGATGACTGACCCCTTACTAGTTCTTTTAGGAACCAATTCGTCCACTTCCATTTTTAATTTGTCGCTGAAATTGACAGAGCTTACACGGTAGCCTATGCAACACCAGCGATTACACGAACTGAGTCAGCGCTGACTAGAAACCAGAAACCAAAACTAGAAAATCTTCCCGCAAGCAGTGTTGCCAGATACTGCTGACGTTTTCCAGCCCAAAATATGTTCAAAACTCGCCAAAATGCACATAAAACCGCCCAATCTGGCAATACTGCCCGCAAGTTCCTTTCAGCACCTAGATGTCACCTGGGATTGGTTGGCGAGTGCGTGACGTTATTGTGTTTTTTTTTTTTGTGTTGTTGTTGTTTTTTTTACACCCTTAGGCAGCCTCTCGTGCTACTGCCTGAGGGACAGGGAGAAAACCACCGGAAAAGGTTTTAAACAAACACGAAACAAACGCAAGTCGGCAGATGACCATAAAATACTCGATAGTTACGATATAATAATTATATGTATCTCACACAGAATTTTCGGAGATGTATCGAGTATATTCGATATATCGCACAGCCCTAGTCTGAATCTTCGCTTCATAAATATTTTATTTTCAACTAGCCAGCCGGGCTGCCTAGTGACAGGAATTACCCGCCAAATGACAAATTAAGTCGCCTCGGGTGACCGGACCACCGCGAATTTCGAGCCCTGATATATATATATAAACGCTTTCCCTATATGTTCTATATGTTATTTCATAGTTTTAATGTCTTCAGTATTGTTCTACAATGTAGAAAATAATCAAAAATAAATAAAAACCTATGAATGAGTTGGTGTGTTCAAACCTTTGACTGGTACTGTATGTACAGGACAAGAACACACAGGGCGCAGTACAGGTGCTGCATGTGGTCTCTTTGGCCAAGGCTGTCAATCACTTAATCCCCAAGTGTATCCACACCTTCTTATGATATAATAGTTTTAAAAAACAATTTCTGGTAGAAAATAAAACATGTAGATATCCGCACAGGGGAATACTATCTGTTTGAATTAGACACTGTGGATAGAAATACAATTTAGATGAGAAAAGTGGCATGGATCATGGACTATTTTGTCATTGAAACACATGGGGATGGGCGGTGCTAAAACTTGGACTGTAGTCAGGCACTGGATCCATGGTGGCTTCACTTTTTAAAGACTATACACTGTCCAAGTCTTTTTTTTTTTTTGAACAGTCAGTGGTAGAGTGTATTCACTCAGTCTGATATCGGCTTTAATACACCAAATTTGTAATTAAACAAAGAATTTCCTGACACTATATTGCTTCAGTGTATTTTCATATAAATTCTTTCAGGTTTTTACATATTCTTGAGATGAAAGAACTGGGTTTCCTCCAAGGTTTCTGAACCTTTTAGCAAACTGCTAGTACTCACTCTGGGCACCTGGACTGTTCTGTCAAATAACAAAAGTGATGCAGATTGTGAGCTGGCCCTATTTCACTATGTGGCAAATGCTGAACAACACGCTACACACTTTAGGAACATTTTCCTCCACGTGAAACTTTTCAGGAATTTAGAAAATCTATTTGTGCAGGACTTTTAACTCCGCATTTTTTATGCCAGTTTGTCTCAGTAAAATGTGTGCAGGAAAAATTTGATGCGCTTCTTTTGCTGCAAAACAAACTAATCGTGGTTTTTTTTTTTTTTTTTTTTCCTTCCCCTGAGCTCAGCATTTTAAAACCTTGGTTACCAAGATTAATCATTCTAATGGCCCTTTTCCACTACCCTTTTTCAGCTCGCTTCAGCTCACTTCAGCCCGACACGGCTCGCGTTTCGACTACCAAAACCCAGCACGACTCAGCTCGCTTCAGCCCTGCTTAGCCCCTAAAACTCGCACCGTTTTGGAGTGGGGCTGAAGCGAGCCAAACCGTGCCGAGTGAGGCTGGGGGCGTGAGCAGACACTCCCCTGTGCACTGATTGGCGAGGAGGAGTGTCCTCACATGCCCACACACTCCCCGCCAGCGCGCTGGGATCTGTAAACACCGCAAGCCCGGAAGAAGAAGAATTACAAATTACGAGAATTTCTGAAGCCTTATGCGCCTCGCCTCATCTATACGCTCTTGCCAGTATCTGTTGGCGTTGTCGGTGACAACAAGCCACAGCACCAAGACCAGCAACACTAACGACTCCATGTCCTCCATGTTTATTGTTTACTATTCGGGTCGTGAGATTACCGCTTAAAAGCTCACTGATGTCACTGTTTGCGCCGCCTAACGACATCACGCGGCGTCCACCCACTTTCGCTAACTCCACCCAATGTGTCCACCCACTTCCAGCCAGCACGGTTCAGCGCGGTTGTAGTCGAAATGCAACTCCAACAGCCCCGCTCAGCCCGACTCAGCACGGCACGGCTCAGCCCGACTCAGCCGCGTTTGTAGTGGAAAAGCGGCATAAATGGGAGAGCCTGGTCAACAAAATTATTTATTATTTTTTTTATACTAGAAACTAAAATTCAGGCAATTTCTGTGCTCTTATGGTAAACATGTTTGTAATTTGTGTAGCAAGAGTGACTGAAAGGGAGATTGTCTGTGCTAGAGTCTTTCTTGCAGAAACCCAGAGTAAAGTTATTAGTGACAGAGAAGGGAGGAAAAAGTTTAATTCTCTACCTTCAATATGATGATTATGTATATAATGAAATTATGCGCAAGAATAGCACCTTGTTTTTGTTTTTCACATGTGCAAATTTTCTGTTTGGTAGATCCCAAAGCAGTTAGTGCCACATTACTGTGAGCTGGTAGGAGCAAACCCAAAGGCTCGGCCCAACCCGGCCCGCTTCCTGCAGAACTGTCGTGCTCCTGGAGGCTTTCTCAGCAACAGTTTTGTGGAGAGTAACCTGTTTCTGGAGCAGATCCAGGTAGATCCATACCACAGTATACATGTTGCATCCTTCCCAATTACTTTACAACTAGATTTATGTCAGCAAGCTAACACTGTATTCCTGATTAAGGGTAAAACCGAGGTGATTTTGGCCTTAGCTTAAGGCTAGCTTGCTGAGTCATTAATCTCCGATGTATTAGCTGTTTGCTTTTTAAGTTCATTTCTTTCAGTTACTATTGCTAAAGGTTGGAGATGATTTTGTGCTGACGTTTTGTTGTGGATTTCCTTTTATTTTAATTTAAAGTATGATCTGTCTGTGTGTTCAGATTAAGGAGCCAGCAGAGAAGCAACAGTTTTTCCAGGACTTGAGTGACAATCTTGATTCTTTCCCTGAAGATTTCTGCAAGCATAAAGTCCTGCCTCAGCTCCTCACAGCCTTCGAGTTTGGCAATGCTGGTGCTGTCGTCTTAACACCACTTTTTAAGGTACTTTTAGACATGTTTATGCTGATTGTGTGTGAATTCAGGACATATTTTGCTTTTGGGTTTTCAGTCAGACAAAGTTTTGTGTGTTTGAGAAATGAAAGCTATGTAATTTACTAATTAGTATTGTAATATTGGCCTTTGCAGTACTGAAATCTCAGTTGCAGTGAGCAGTTCTCTTTGGATGGATGAAGACATGCATGATGTAGTAATGCTGAAAATGCTTGATGATTAATGGTTTGATACAGCAGGAATAGGAAACCTAAAAAGGGTATTTATTTTAATATTAAATGTAACCCCTCCTGAAAAATGACCTTTTGAGGCCTTCTTTGATTACAACCATGCCTCCAAGTGCTGCTCTGGGCGGTGATTGGGCATCAATTGCATTTCAGTATAAAGGCCAATTTATGCTGACAACCCAGTCCTTGCAGATGGCATCTGCGTAGCCCCCCCCCCCCCCCCCCCCCTTCGCAGACGCTCTGCGCGCACCTCCCAAAAATTGTGACCACCGCAGACACCGTCGCAGACAAGAGGGCTCTGATTGGTCCACTCTACATCCGCTGTACACGCACTTCCGCTTCCCTACTTTCCCGGTTTGTTTTGTTTTCACGACCGCCATTTTTAAAAACACGAGCGAAGATGGAGCAGCACGAAGAGCGGTTGATCGAGGAAGTGAGGAAGTACGTACATCTATACGACTCCAGTTCTAGTCATTATAAGTAACCGGAGGATAAACACTCTACTAACCACACCCACCAACTACTCCTAGCGATTTCGCAACTTCGTGCCCCCTTGCGTTGTGGCGGTGAATAACATCGCGCATGCCTATTACTCCCCGCTCAACGATAAATTACAACTGTCTGCGAAAAGCTATCTGCGAAAGCCTTGTCGCAAGAGCATGCAGAGGCCCACTACTACAACCCTCAGATGAAAGTGAATAGGCCATTTGCAGGAATTGGTCACGTGTCAATTTTCCCCATTGCAACAAGCCCATGGTGGGCAAGCTAACTTGACATTCCTTGACAACCACAAGAGTTTGACTGGCGATGTGAAGCAATCCATTTCTATAATAGCTGTTTTTACCTTTTCTACTGTCTTCTTTTTTGACCCGAATTTTCATGTGTACTTGGAAAAAGTTTGTGGTTTTAACTTCTGTCGTAAGTTGAAGCGAATCATTGGCCGTAAAAGAGTGTTTTTTGGACTCAAGTTGGTCACCGCCAAAAGAAATTCACATGCGAAATGGTGGATTTCTCAGGTATGTTTATAACTTATAATTTCTCCTTTTCTACCTTTATCATTCGCTTACTGTAGTTTGCACCCTGTCCAGGTTTTTTGACCATGAGATCCTGTACTTTCGGCGGCGACCAACTTGAGTCCAAAAAAACTCTTTTACGGCCAATGATTCGCTTTAACTTACGACAGAAGTTAAAATGACAAACTTTTTCCAAGTATGCACGAAAATTCGTGTAAAAAAAAAAAAAAGACAGCAGAAAAGGTAAAAACAACTATTATAGAAATGGATTGCTTCGCATCGCCAGTCAAACTCTTATGGTTGTCAAGGAATGTCAAGTTAGCTTGCCCACCATAGGCTTGTTGCTATGGGGAAAATTGACACGTGACCAATTCCTGCAAATGGCCTATTGTAATGCTATGGGGTATTACATTCACTTCAGATGCAAAGTCAATGTTTTTAATTCGTTAAAAAAGCAATCCATTTTGTTTTCAGTGAAGAAATAAAATGGGGTAAGAGTGAAGGGTGGTCTTTTAGAGTGGCATGTTGTCCTTGTGGGCGGCACGGTGGTGTAGTGGTTAGCGCTGTCGCCTCACAGCAAGAAGGTCCGGGTTCGAGCCCCGTGGCCGGCGAGGGCCTTTCTGTGTGGAGTTTGCATGTTCTCCCCGTGTCCGCGTGGGTTTCCTCCGGGTGCTCCGGTTTCCCCCACAGTCCAAAGACATGCAGGTTAGGTTAACTGGTGACTCTAAATTGACCGTAGGTGTGAATGTGAGTGTGAATGGTTGTCTGTGTCTATGTGTCAGCCCTGTGATGACCTGGCGACTTGTCCAGGGTGTACCCCGCCTTTCGCCCGTAGTCAGCTGGGATAGGCTCCAGCTTGCCTGCGACCCTGTAGAAGGATAAAGTGGCTAGAGATAATGAGATGAGATGTTGTCCTTGTCACAAGTGAAGCAATATTGTCAGTGTATTATGTTTCTGTATTGTGTTTTCCTGTCAGTCTGATTTCCCCCCCCCCCCCCCCCCCCCCAACCTGGCACAAAATCTTTTCCATAAAGGATGCCATATGGCATGTAGTTTATAAGAATTGTACAGTGGAATGGCCCCAAGGCAGAATCCGAACTTAAAATACAGCTTTATCAATTTTTAACATTGTGTGATGTTTGGCTTCAGGTGGGAAAGTATTTATCTGCAGAAGAATACCAACAGAAGATCATCCCCGTCATAGTGAAGATGTTTTCCTCTACTGATCGTGCAATGAGGATACGGCTTCTGCAGCAGGTCACCATTCACATGCAAACTTTAGAACCCTAAATGTATGCATAAACACCCCCATTAAATCCATGTTAATAGTTTGTTTTTCCCTTCTTTTTTGTTTTGCTTTCTAACATAGATGGAGCAGTTTATTCAGTATTTAAATGAAGCAGCAGTCAATTCCCAAATCTTTCCTCATGTAGTTCACGGATTCACCGACACAAATCCAGCCATCAGAGAGCAAACAGTCAAGGTACTGGTTCACTTGGTTGTCATCATTTAGCCTTTTAGACAATCAGACTTGTAAGGAAAGCAGTAATTTTTTTCCCCTAAACTCTGTTTGAAGAAGGCGTCCGTATTGTACAGTATATTGTTCCTTGCTAGAACATGTGCTTTAACTTCTTAATTACTTATCAAGTAACATCAGGCAAACTGAAGGGAAATTACTGCTTGTTGAGAGAAAATGTTCCGTATTTTAGTTTGCAGAACCTTTATAAAGTGTTTGATCAGCTGTGAATGTCATGCTTGTTTTCCCCTCTGTAGTCTATGCTTCTGTTGGCTCCCAAGCTGAACGAAGCCAACTTGAATCAGGAGCTGTTGCGTCACTTCGCAAGGCTGCAGTCAAAAGATGATCAGGGTCCCATCCGCTGCAATACCACCGTTTGCCTGGGCAAGATCGCCCCTTATCTCAATGCTGGGGTAGCTTATTTACTTCTGTCTGTCTTACCCACATCCTCCTGACTGTACCCCAAAGCCTCTCCGTCCAAAGTCACACATGCACTGTGTGCTGGTTTTATCATCATCCAGAAAGTGTCTGTGTAGGCTTTTGTTTTATAAAAGCACATTTTTTTCCATCTTCAACCACAGACGTGTGTGTAATATATATTGCTGTATGTATATATAATATATACACCCATCAAAAGTTTGGATATGCCTAATTCAATGGCTTTTCTTTTATTATTAATTAAGACACGTCATATCTTAAAATACCGCAAGCTGGTCTAGTGGTTAGCGTGTTCGTTTCTCGATCAGGAGATCATGAGTTCTACTCATGGTCGGGTCATACCAAAGACCATCATAAAAATGGTACCTGCTGCCATCTGGCAAGGCACGCTGCAATACAGATGCGAGTGGGGAGTCAAACTCTCGCGGTTACCAGAGGACTAGCCCCCCACTGTAACCCTAGCTATGTAATAGGCGAGAGGCCGAGGGTTACGGAAACGGAGATCAGCTCCGCCCTATGCGCCACATGGCGTGGGAAGGACTTTGATATCTTAAAATAATGATGGACTGTTGTTTCTCTTTAATTAGTTGGGTGGTTTTGGATCTATTACCTGCCCCCAGATGAGGGTTTGGGTCCCTCTGGTGTGCTTTAATCACCCAAGAGAATTCATGGAAGCTAGCTGATGGATTCATGGATCACCAACCCTAAACTATGACGATGGCAGCAGACAGACAGACTTCTTGTCTTAAAGTAATGATGGACTGTCGTTTCCCTTAAATTAGTTGAGCGGTTCTTGATCTGTGGATTACTGCAGTTGTGGAATAGGGCTATTTACTGTTTCTATTATTTACTGTTTGGTCTCAAGTACATTAAGAAGGCAAGAAATTGCACTAATTAACTTTTAATGAGGCATACGTGTTAATTGAAAAGCATTCCAGGTGACTACCTTATGAAGCTGGTTAAGATGATGCCAGTAGTGTGCAAAGCGTCATCAAGGTAAACGGTGGCTACTTTGAAGAATCTAAAATTCGAAACATTTTGTTTACCAAACAATTCCATATATATTCCATGTTTTCATAGTTTTGAGTGTCTTCAGTATTGTTCTACAATGTAGAAAATAGTCAAAAGACAGAAAAACCTATGAAAGAGTTGATGTGTCCAAACTTTTGACTGGTACTGTATACAGTGGCATGCAAAAGTTTGGGCATCCTTACTGAAAATGTCTGTTACTGTGAATAGTTAAGTGAGCAGAAGATGAAACTGATCACCAAAAGGCATAAAGGTAAAGACGACACATTTCTTTTCAGCATTTTCTGCAAGATTTGTGTATTATTTTTGTTTTGTACAATTGGAGAGGGGCGGCATGGTGGTGTAGTGGTTAGCGCTGTCGCCTCACAGCAAGAAGGTCCGGGTTCGAGCCCCGTGGCCGGCGAGGGCCTTTCTGTGTGGAGTTTGCATGTTCTCCCCGTGTCCGCGTGGGTTTCCTCCGGGTGCTCCGGTTTCCCCCACAGTCCAAAGACATGCAGGTTAGGTTAACTGGTGACTCTAAATTGACTGTAGGTGTGAATGTGAGTGTGAATGGTTGTCTGTGTCTATGTGTCAGCCCTGTGATGACCTGGCGACTTGTCCAGGGTGTACCCCGCCTTTCGCCCGTAGTCAGCTGGGATAGGCTCCAGCTTGCCTGCGACCCTGTAGAACAGGATAAAGCGGCTAGAGATAATGAGATGAGATGAGATAATTGGAGAGTGAAAAAAGAAAAGGAACACCATGTGAAATTTTGGTCACCCCAATACATTTGAGTTCAAGTAACTTTTACCAAGGTTCCAGACCTTAATTAGCTTATTATGCTGTGGTTTGTTCAAATTCCTCATTAGGAAAGGTCAGATGATGCAGATTTCAAAGCTGTATAAATTCTCTGACTCCTCAAACTTGTCTCGAAAATCAACAGCCATGGGCTCCTCTAAGCAACTCCCTCGCATTCTGAATAATAAAATAATTGATGCTCACAAAGCAGGAGAAGGCTACAAGAACGTAGCAAAGTGTTTTCAGGTAGCTGTTTCCTCAGATTATAATGTTATCAAGAAATGGCAGTTAACAGAAACAGTGGAGATCAAGGTGAGGTCTGGAAGATGAAGAAAACTTTCTGAAAGAACTGCTCGTTGGATTGCTAGAAAGGCAATTAAAAACCTCTGTTTGACTGCAAAAGACCTTCAGAAAGATTTAGCAGACCCTGGAGTGGTGGTGCGCTGTTCTACTATGCAGCGACACCTGAACAAATTTGACCTTCATGGGAGAGTCATCAGAAGAAAACCGTTCCTGTGTCCTAGCCACAAAATTCAGTGTCTGAAGTTTGCAAATGAACATCTAAATAAGCCTGATGCATTTTGGAAACAAGTCCTGTGGACTGATGAAATCAAAATAGAACTTTTTGGCCACAATGTGCAAAGGTATGTTTGGAGTAAAAAGGGTGCCAAATTCCAGGAAAAGAACACCTCTCCAACTCTGAAGCATGGGTGTGGATCGATCATGCTTTGGGGTTGTGTTGCAGCCAGTGGCACAGGGCACGTTTCACTGGTCGAGGGAAGAATGGATTCAAATAAATACCAGTAAATTCTGGAAGCAAACAATCACACCATCTGTAAAAAAGTTGAAGTTAAAAAGAGGACGGGTCCTACAATAAGACGATGATCCAAAACACACCTCAAAATCTACAATGGAATACCTCAAGAGGCACAAGCTGAAGGTTTTGCCCTGGCCCTCACAGTCCCCTGACCTAAACATCATTGAAAATCTGTGGATAGATCTCAAAAGAGCAGTGCATGCAAGACAGCCCAAGATACTTGTAGAACTGGAAGCCTTTTGCAAGGACGAATGTGTGAAAATCCCCCAGGTAAGAACTGAAAGATTATTAGCTGTTTACAAGCTGTGATACTTGCCAAAGGGGGTGTTATTAGGTACTAACCATGCAAGGTGCCCAAACTTTTGCTTCGGGCCCTTTTCCTTTTTTGTCATTTTGAAAATGTAAAAGATGAAAAAAAAATTGTTTTTGCTTAAAATATAAAGGGAATGAGTCATCTTTAACTTTATGCCTTTTGGAGATCATTTCTTCAACTTGCTTAACTGTTCACAGTAACAGCAATTTTGACCGGGGTGCCCAAACTTTTTCATACCACTGTATGTGATGTGTTCAACACTGTCATTTAGGACAGGAATAGTTTTATAAAATTGCCATATAGGTCATTTTGATAGTTTTAAGAGATGTCATGCAAAACTCCAACCTGTGTAGTACAGTGTTGTTCTTGGAAGGTTACGGTTTTCTAACTTTTATAAAATCACAGTGGCTCACATGCAACATAAATACCCCTTAAGCAGCAAAGCAATCTTTGCATCAACTTTTTAAAGCAGTTCAGATCTCTCCAATGCTAACTGTTTTCTTTAGACTCTCTTGTTGCGCAAGCCAGTGTAATTGCAGAAAAATTTGGTTGACTTTAACCTTTTCTGCTCTTGTCCTCATTATCAGCAACTCTGCTCTCGGCTTATCTCGTTCTCCATCACACATCTTTTCCCCTCCTCTTCATTTATAGTCTCCCATTGTACAACCCCGATTCCAAAGAAGTTGGGACAAAGTACAAATTGTAAATAAAAACGGAATGCAATGATGTGGAAGTTTCAAAATTCCATATTTTATTCAGAATAGAACATAGATGACATATCAAATGTTTAAACTGAGAAAATGTATCATTTAAAGAGAAAAATTAGGTGATTTTAAATTTCATGACAACACCACATCTCAAAAAAGTTGGGACAAGGCCATGTTTACCACTGTGAGACATCCCCTTTTCTCTTTACAACAGTCTGTAAACGTCTGGGGACTGAGGAGACAAGTTGCTCAAGTTTAGGGATAGGAATGTTAACCCATTCTTGTCTAATGTAGGATTCTAGTTGCTCAACTCTCTTAGGTCTTTTTTGTCGTATCTTCCGTTTTATGATGCGCCAAATATTTTCTATGGGTGAAAGATCTGGACTGCAGGCTGGTCAGTTCAGTACCCGGACCCTTCTTCTACGCAGCCATGATGCTGTAATTGATGCGGTATGTGGTTTGGCATTGTCATGTTGGAAAATGCAAGGTCTTCCCTGAAAGAGACGTCGTCTGGATGGGAGCGTATGTTGCCCTAGAACCTGGATATACCTTTCAGCATTGATGGTGTCTTTCCAGATGTGTAAGCTGCCCATGCCACATGCACTAATGCAACCCCATACCATCAGAGATGCAGGCTTCTGAACTGAGCGCTGATAGCAACTTGGGTCGTCCTTCTCCTCTTTAGTCCGAATGACACGGCGTCCCTGATTTCCATGAAGAACTTCAAATTTTGATTCGTCTGACCACAGAACAGTTTTCCACTTTGCCACAGTCCATTTTAAATGAGCCTTGGCCCAGAGAAGAAGTCTGCGCTTCTGGATCATGTTTAGATACGGCTTCTTTGAACTATAGAGTTTTAGCTGGCAACGGCGGATGGCACGGTGAATTGTGTTCACAGATAATGTTCTCTGGAAATATTCCTGAGCCCATTTTGTGATTTCCAATCCAGAAGCATGCCTGTATGTGATGCAGTGCCGTCTAAGGGCCCGAAGATCACGGGCACCCAGTATGGTTTTCCGGCCTTGACCCTTACGCACAGAGATTCTTCCAGATTCTCTGAATCCTTTGATGATATTATGCACTGTAGATGATATGTTCAAACTCTTTGCAATTTTACACTGTCTAAGTCCTTTCTGATATTGCTCCACTATTTGTCGGTGCAGAATTAGGGGGATTGGTGATCCTCTTCCCATCTTTACTTCTGAGAGCCACTGCCACTCCAAGATGCTCTTTTTATACCCAGTCATGTTAATGACCTATTGCTAGTTGACCTAATGAGTTGCAATTTGGTCCTCCAGCTGTTCCCTTTTTTTTTTTAGCTTTTCCAGCCTCTTATTGCCCCTGTTCCAATTTTTTTGAGATGTGTTGCTGTCATGAAATTTCAAATGAGCCAATATTTGGCATGAAATTTCAAAATGTCTCACTTTCGACATTTGATATGTTGTCTATGTTCTATTGTGAATACAATATCAGTTTTTGAGATTTGTAAATTATTGCATTCCGTTTTTATTTACAATTTGTACTTTGTCCCAACTTTTTTGGAATCGGGGTTGTATGAGCATATGTAAATAATGGACAGGTAGGTGGGTCCACTTCTGTTATATGAAAGTTGACTGATTAGATCATACAGCCTTACTGTGTTGCAGCTTTTAGTTGCTGATTGTGGAGAAATGTATTTTCTCTGGAGCTTTTTATTTATTTATTTATTTATTTTTTTTTAATTTAGGATGCTTTTAACATTACTGGATATTTTGGACAGAATTTTCCAGATAGTTTGTAGTTATCACAAGTTTGTTCATGACTTGCCCTAATTTCAGTCCAGTGCTATTAGCGATATCATAGATTGTGTTTTCTTTATCCACATTCTGGATCAGATGCGTCAGCGGGTGTTAACGTCAGCATTCTCCCGTGCCACTAAAGACCCATTTCCCGCATCACGTGCAGCAGGAGTTCTGGGCTTTGCTGCCACACACCACTATTACAGTGTAACTGAGTGTGCCATGCGTGTCCTGCCCACGCTCTGCCCACTCACTGTGGACCCAGACAAGAACGTCCGAGACCAGGTGACCTACCTCTCATTGAGCCCAGCACTCACATTGCAATGATCTATTACACTGCAGTAGAATGGTCGAGTGACTTTTATTTATTTTTTTTCTTTTATACTATAGGCATTTAAAGCCATTAAAAGTTTCCTAAATAAACTGGAGACTGTTTCTGAAGATCCATCGAAGCTAGCTGAAATAGGTATGAGGCATCCCACCATCAACTCGTCTTTATTTATTTTTTTTCTTCCCATGTTAACGGTCATGTGCAGATAACAGCCATGACTTAGCTTTGTCTTTTCAGTAACCATGCTGGTCTGTCTTCCTTTTGTCTCAGAGAAGGACGTGAGTGCATCTGCACAAGCAAGTAGTTCAGCAGCGACGTGGGCCGGCTGGGCGGTAACAGGAGTCTCCTCTCTCACATCCAAACTCATCCGCAATGCTCCTGCAGGTACTGAGGGGGCAACAGCTGAAAACACCCCCACTGCTCAGTCTGCAGCTGCTACCAGTGCCACAAGTACAGCAGGTAAAGTACACTCAGAAATTTAAGCTATGCTTCAACTGCACTGTGTTATTTCAGTCTAGACATTTTATTTCGCAGTCATATTCTGCTCTCTGACTTAATTCACTGAATATTTTTGTCGTTCTGTTCTGCATTTCCTTTGCTTACGTGTTCTGTCTGGTCCAGAGACAAAAGCCCACACAACAACAGTTTCCTCCTCCACTACTGTTACTAACCAAACTGAGGACACGCATCCTACGGAACGGATAGAAGAGCCAGTCGGAGAACGGTGGGACGATGAAAATTGGGGAAGCCTTGAGGTGAGTGATTCAGCAGCCTTTCTCACACAGTTTGCATGTATTATAGTTTTTAGTTCTGGTTTCCATGTATGGGGTGTTTTTTTTTTAGTTGTTAGACACTTGTACATCTGCTCATTCGTGTATCAGCAACGCAATGCATAAAATCAGATATGTCGAGCTTCAGTTGCTGTTCAGGGTGACACTTTTCCAATCTTGGATGTGATAAGGATACTTTTATTTGTATAGCACTTTTCATACACAGGATGCAGCTCAAAATGCTTGGACAATTTGGCACCAAACTAGGGTTGGGAACTGAAACTTGGTTCCAAATTATAACCAAATCCAAAATGCTAGGTACTCGTACAACAAATTTGAATTTTGGTGGTAGCTCCGTGGTGAAGACATTGGACTACTGATTGGAAGGTCACAAGTTCTAACCCCAGCACTACCAAGCCAACATACAGGGAGCCAGTGCAGTGTCGCTAATACAGGAGTGATATGTAATTAGTCAGGCTAAAGGTATTTTATCTGACAGTTCCCATGTGCTTTATTCTGAATATATACTTTTACACTCGGAGGAGATACAGTGTCCCTTTATGTAAACACAATAGGTTTAAACATTCATCCCTCTTTCAATTAAGTTTCTGAATGATCAGAGGTGGGCTAATAAATGGATGGTGTATGTATGCAGAGATGGAAGACTAGAATGTGTTATCTTTTTGGGCTATTTTGCACAGGTTATTTAGAACTATGGTTCTTTTGTACATGTATGGAAATGTATGAATGTAATTTATATATATGACTGTAGGAATGGTATTAATTTTTGTGAGATATCTAGGAATGTATAGATGTTATTAGATTGGATGTATGGATAGGTATGTACAGTGGTGCTTGAAAGTTTGTGAACCCTTTAGAATTTTCTATATTTCTGCATAAATAGGACCTAAAACATCAGATTTTCACACAAGTCCTAAAAGTAGATAAAGAGAACCCAGTTAAACAAATGAAACAAACATATTATACTTGGTCATTTATTTATTGAGGAAAATGATCCAATATTACATATCTGTGAGTGGCAAAAGTATGTGAACCTTTGCTTTCAGTATCTGGTGTGACCCCCTTGTGCAGCAATAACTGCAACTAAACGTTTGCGGTAACTGTTGATCAGTCCTGCACACCGGCTTGGAGGAATTTTAGCCCGTTCCTCCGTACAGAACAGCTTCAACTCTGGGATGTTAGTGGGTTTCCTCACATGAACTGCTCGCTTCAGGTCCTTCCACAACATTTCGATTGGATTAAGGTCAGGACTTTTGACTTGGTCATTCCAAAACATTAACTTTATTCTTCTTTAACCATTCTTTGGTAGAACAACTTGTGTGCTTAGGACCGTTGTCTTGCTGCATGAACCACCTTCTCCTGAGATTCAGTTCATGGACAGATGTCCTGACATTTTCCTTTAGAATTTACTGGGATGATTCAGAATTCATTGTTACATCAATGATGGGAAGCCGTCCTGGCCCAGATGCAGCAAAACAGGCCCAAACCATGATACTACCACCATCATGTTTCACAGATAGGATAAGGTTCTTTTGCTAGAATGCAGTGTTTTCCTTTCTCCAAACATAACGCTTCTCATTTAAACCAAAAAGTTCTATTTTTGTCTCATCCAGCCACAAAGCATATTTCCAATAGCCTTCTGGCTTGTCCACGTGATCTTTAGCAAACTGCAGATGAGCAGCAATGTTCTTTTTGGAGAGCAGTGGCTTTCTCCTTGCAACCCTGCCATGCACACCATTGTTGTTCAGTGTTCTCCTGATGTTGGACTCATGAACATTAACATTAGCCAATGTGAGAGAGGCCCTCAGTTTCTTAGAAGTTACCCTGGGGTCCTTTTTGACCTCGCCGACTATTACACGCCTTGCTCTTGGAGTGATCTTTGTTGGTCGACCACTCCTGGGGAGGGTAACAATGGTCTTGATTTTCCTCCATTTGTATACAGTCTGTCTGACTGTGGATTGGTGGAGTCCAAACTCTTTAGAGATGGTTTTGTAACCTTTTCCAGCCTGATGGGCATCAACAACACTTTTTCTGAGGTCCTCAGAAATCTCCTTTGTTCGTGGTGTGATATATTTCCAAAAACATGTGTTGTGAAGATCAGACTTTGATAGATCCCTGTTCTTTAAATAAAAGAGGGTGCCCACTTACACGTGATTGTCATCCCATTGATTGAAAACACCTGACTCTAATTTCACCTTCAAATTAACTGCTAATCCTAGAGGTTCACATGCTTTTGCCACTCACAGATATGTAATATTGGATCATTTTCCTCAATAAATAAATGACCAAGTATAATATTTTTGTCTCCTTTGTTTAACTGGGTTCTCTTTATCTACTTTTAGGACTTGTGTGAAAATCTGATGATGTTTTAGGTCATATTTATGCAGAAATATAGAAAACTCTAAAGGGTTCACAAACTTTCAAGCACCACTGTATGTATGGATATTACTTGAGTGGATGTTAGGTAGGTATGTTTGTACACTACCGTTCAAAAGTTTGGGGTCACCCAGACAATTTTGTGTTTTCCATGAAAAGTCACACTTTTATTTACCACCATAAGTTGTAAAATGAATAGAAAATATAGTCAAGACATTTTTCTGGCCATTTTGAGCATTTAATCGACCCCACAAATGTGAGGCTCCAGAAAGTCAATCTGCTCAAAGGAAGGTCAGTTTTATAGCTTCTCTAAAGAGCTCAACTGTTTTCAGCTGTGCTAACATGATTGTACAAGGGTTTTCTAATCATCCATTAGCCTTCTGAGGCAATGAGCAAACACATTGTACCATTAGAACACTGGAGTGAGAGTTGCTGGAAATGGGCCTCTATACACCTATGGAGATATTGCACCAAAAACCACACATTTGCAGCTAGAATAGTCATTTACCACATTAGCAATGTATAGAGTGGATTTCTGATTAGTTTAAAGTGATCTTCATTGAAAAGAACAGTGATTTTCTTTCAAAAATAAGGACATTTCAAAGTGACCCCAAACTTTTGAACGTGTGTGTGTGTGTGTGTGTGTGTGTGAATAGCTTTGTATGTATGAATGTATTAATGGTGCTTGTTTGGATGTTTGTATGTATCAATGTTAGGATTTTTAATTTGCACAGTTCACCTGGAGCAAAAATGCCGGATTGCACATATGTTCTTTTAGTTAATTAGATGTGTGTTTGTGTCCCTTTCTTGATGCAGCAATGTTCCCTGACTCTAAGCTAAATGTCTCCCTAGGGAGACCAATAAAGTTACGTTACTTTACTTTACTCTCTTTTCCTTGTTTTTTGTTAAGTCTGTTGTGCATTCTGAGATGCTTTTCTGTTCACCAGGGTTGTAAAGAGTGGTTGTTTGAGTCATTATAGCTTTCTTATCCGTTAGAACTATGTCTTCTGACCTATCATTAACGAAGTGTTTCCACCCACAGAACTGCTACTTATTGCATGTTTTTGTTGCGCATTAAAATCCCAGATCATTGGTTTTCAAAGTCAAACTGGACTGATGCTAGCAACCATGCCACAGTCAAAGTTTCCAAGATCTCCCCGGCCCCATTCTGATGTTTGATGTGAACAGTAACTGAAGCACTTGACTTGTATCTGTATGACTTTATGCATTGCTCTGCGGATTGGCTGTCTGAATAATTGTTCAAAGTTGCACGTATAATGGCTTTCCTAATAAAGTAGACACTAGACGTATTTCATCTGTTTCCCTGTGCTGTGTGCTCTTAGGACCCTGAGAAAGCACAGACAGACCCAGATGACTGGAACTCTGATTGGTCCACTATGTCTTCAACACAGAAAAAGAGCAGTGTATGTACATACTGAATTTTTGTGTGACCATAGGAGGTATTTAAAATGAGACGGCCTTCCGATTTCATAAAATCGGTGAAATTTAGTTCCCTCTGAAATTTAGTCATTGTGATATGTTTATTTCTGTAATATCTCACAAAGTATCAGGCCATTCTGTGGCTGGGAAGTTATTTAATTTGAGGGGATTCCCAAGCAAATGATATGCATGAAATCGCTCGCTTTGTGCAGTCAGGCAGACAGAAGAAGTCCATGTGCGCATGCGCAGGTTTTCCTTTGACCGTGCACTGACGGTTACATTGTTCTGTCACTAAACAAACAGCTGATCACACCGAGGTGCTCGCTGACCACTGATATTTATTAGTTTGGTCCTGCGTTTCCTTTTCTTCGCAGAATAACGCCTTTTCTCACTTTCCATTACTGTAGTCGGTCTTTCATGTTTCATTTGCACAATCACGTCCTGCATTTTATTCTCCTGTTTTGAATTTGTATACCACTATGCCTTAGGCGAACGGGGAAAGCCCACCACGTGATGCATGACACAGTATTTTGAATTGGGTCATGTTGAAGCAGGCAAAAATAGCGGAGAATCTAGGGCCACATGGCTCTAAATTCATTAATTGTTCTATTTTTAAAAACCTAATAAAATTAGAAGTCTGTGATTTTGAATTCAGTAGCTTTCGGTCCACTAAACAAAAATAATTAGGTGTCAGGGGAAAATTCTTTTTATGACCTACACTTGAAAAAAGTCAGATGTGGAGATTTAAATTTAGGTTTTTATTTATTTATTTTATTTATTTTTATTTTTTACAAACAATGCAGGGAGGCCGGCCTTCCTCGGTTTCCATGAAAAAGCAAAGCTCTGATTGGAGCAGCTCTGGCTGGGACGCTGATGATAGCTGGTCCAATGAGAAGGATACAGACGGTCAGGGTCAGAGTTCACCAGCAGATGAGGGATGGGGCAACGACTGGGAAGATGATGGGGTACTAGCAGAGAGCTTTGCCCCAACACCACGGAACACTGCTTCATCTGGTTCTTCAGCCTTTCCCCCTAAAAGTTCTAGTTCTACCTCTGGACAGGAAGGTTTGCGACTGGCTAGTGAATATAACTGGGACAGTTCAGGTGCGAAAGGGACAACATCTGACCTGTTCTCCGGCATGTCCCAGAGAGCCGGCTCTGCCTCAGCTGCTATGGTGAGGAGATTATGAAAGAAAGAAATTTTGGAGAAATGAAGGCAAGATACATTATGGGAAATGAAAAGTGATGAATATGGTGTGTGTGGTTTCTTTCTAGAAGACTGATGATGGATGGGGAGCAAATGCTGGAGGTGACTGGGGAACAGAGAACTGGGAGTCCTTGGATGGTGATCAGGGTTAGTTTCATTATTAGTGCTGTTAGGCCTGGGAGATGAAATGATGGCGATGTGTATCTTTTGTTAGACACTTCAATAGCAATAAGAAAATTGTTCGATGAAATGTTTTTTTTGATAGTTTCACTTAAATGCATTAAATGCAAACCACCAGAAACGCACACAACGAATACGCAAAGTTCAGTTGCATAAAGAACCCCAAGCGTGCTCCCTCCCTGGCTCATAAACAATCTATTATATCCCTTGATAATGGAGCTTGTTACAAGTGACGGGCAAACAGCCAGTCAGTTAACACACTGCAAAAAAATGGCCTTTCAAAAATAAGAAATAAAAGATTAAAACAAAGCATATTTGCTTGAATCAGGTGAAAAAAATCTGCCAATGGAACTAGTCAAATTTGACTTGGTAAGATTTCTTAAAGTAAGATGAAAAATCTAACCTGTTTTTAGATGAAATAATTCCAAAATAAGATTGGGGAACTACTTATGCAAGATCTGATTAACTCAAAATAATCTAAATAGTTCTTATAACAAGATCGTACTTCTTACATTTAGCCATTCAAGTCATTTTTATTTATTTCATTTTAAGGGTATTTCACTTAAATTCATGACAAAGTCTTAGCAGTAAAAACTGAATTTAAGATAAATATACTAATATTAGGATTAAATTCTACAACTAAGCATTGCTAGCTTAAAAGATTCTCCTTTTGTGACCTGTAATTAGTAAAATACTCTAGATATGAGACCAGAGACTATCTTGAATCAAGTTGACGACACGTGTAGCATTGCAACAAGTTTTTTTTTTTTTTTTTTTTTTTCCCCATTTCAACATTCAAACATGAAAACATCTCTTAAGATTCCGCTTCCCCAGGACCTCAGGCACCAAAAAAAAAAAAATAATAATTTAAAAAAAGTTTACGCATTTTGACTTGCAGTGCTTACACAACGCCAAAGCAACAGTGCATTTTGGGGGCAAGATTCAAAGATTTCAGTAAAGTTAATTTATTCCCAAAACAAGCATACTTTGTTTTGTTTTGTTTTTTCTTGAAACAAGATGAACCGCATTTGACAAATGTCCAAAATGTACTTACTTGTTTTTAAAAAAAAAACTTGTTTTATTTTCAAAGGTGCTCCAAATAAGACTTTTTCAAGACATTTTGTCTATACAAGATTTTCAAGATGGACTGTCTAAAAACTAGCCTTTCTAGCTAAATGAGGTTTTGCTTGTTGGGCAGTTATGTCTTATAATAAGGGTGGCTAGATGTTTTGACTTGAAAATAGACAAATAAACTTCCTAAGATTTTTATTTTTTGCAGTGCAGGTGTATTGTTTGGTTGGACCATCGACATGTGACACATTTATAAAAACATCATCGAGTGAGAAAATGAGCAGTGTTTCCCACAGTTCTGAAATATACTCGTGGTAGTCGCTGACAGAAAGGGCTGGCATTGAATGCGTTGACTGGACTCGAGCACGCCATATTATGTTAAAGCTGACAGTGGTATTTTATATGCATACTAATTAAGATTGTCTACAGCATGAAAGCCCTCTGTTCATATGGTTGGTTATATGGCCAGTCGTTCCAGCACAACATAGTTCCTTTTAACAATAAAGTACATTGTGATAATTGGAACCATCAGATTTACATGTTGTTGACTGATCCTGACATTACTGGCAGTGATGTAAATGATATAGCGATATTCCTGCATTGGATTTGCATAGCACAACTGCAGAGCTTTGAAAAGAAATACAGACAGCTTAGTCATTGAGACCATGACAACTGGAGAGTGTTCTAAGATTACAGCCACTGTTACATATACAGATTTTAATATTCGAATTATAGCGAAACCTCTAGCTTGAGCGCCCCTGAAAGCAATAAAAACAAGTGTCAGGAGGTTTCAAAGCAAAACATAATTAATGAATTTTTTTAAAGAACAGTTCTACTCAGTATATGAATGTCAACATAAAATATTATTAAAATCTAATCTACCCAGAGTCTGTTTGTGGTATTATGTACCATTTTTGGTTTTTGAAGACAAGTGTTGTCTGTATTCTATTTTAGGTCTTAGTAAGGCTGAATTAGCCAAGAAGAAGCGTGAGGAAAGAAGGAAAGAATTGGAAGCCAAACGAGCAGAGAGAAAGGCAGCTAAAGGTCCTCTTAAACTAGGTGCACGCAAACTGGACTGAGAGAGAACCGTCCTGGAACAGAGGCGAGTCGGGTCTGAGAATCGTGGTGGACCAGCAGCTGAACAGACACTGAGGGGAAATTTGGTCAGTGCTTGTTCTTATGAGGCACCATTTCATGATGCCCCATTGGTGGAATGAAAATTATCAGAGCTGTGTCTTCATTGGCTGTTGAATGGGGTGGAGTGAAAGAGCGACATCATACTGTTCACCCAGTAACTTAGATACATCTGAGTAATGGACCACACACCCTAAACTCATGACTTTTACATTATCTCCTGATATTAGAATAGAGGAATGGTTCTTTTCTACAGTATCAGTACATCACTTGTGCATGGACACCTTTGTTGTTAAATGGCACTGGGAGTTTAACACTTTTTTATATTAAAAAATGTGCTCTTCATCTTGGATAATGTAGTATGTGTGTATGTTGAATATACACTTCATACTGTATTCTCATGCCCCTTAATGAACAGTAATGATCTTTGACCAAGACTGAAAGGTTATGTGCGTGTGTGTAGCAATCACATTCCTGTCACGCTCCCAGGTGGACTTATATAATTCCAGTGCATGTATGAACAAGATGTTAGAAAACAACATACCTATGATACCTGCTGTGATGGGGCCTATGACGATGTGAGGAGGAGGGTACTTACTGTTTTTATTGTGCCTTTTTCATTTCCTTTCAGTCTGGGCTGGGATGTGTGGAAAATATTGAACAATGTGTTTTTTGTTTGTTTTCGGTTTTTTATTTTATGAGATGATTTCAGTCTGAATGTTTGTTAGTTTGCTGATCAGGTGCAATATCTATAGAAGGACAAATTCTGTATTACATACATGCATTACAACCTTAAGAAATATTAATAAAATCCTAAGGGAGCTTGTCTCTCTTCTCCCAGTTTGACTCTTGCTCAAATTCAGTATGTTTTACAGCCAGACATTCACTAAGCATCGACAAATGTCTCGTTCGTCGGCTGAGAGGCACGTGAAGGACACACGATTTTTTTTTTTTTTAAACAACATAAATACAGGAATGGTCTGCTTGCTTACAGATGTGGTCATAAGTTTACATATGCTCATCATGGATATGAATGTCATACAATATTGGGCTTTCAATTATTATTTTTTAACTGTTCTTTTTCTTGGGAAGAGCGATTTGTACAATATGCATCTATAATGGGGAGGAAAAAAAGGACTTCGGTGCAAAATTTATTTATTTTGTGTTTTCTAAAATCAACATGCGGCCAAAATTATACATACTGGGTCAAAAATACACACAGCACATGTTGTAATATTTGGTTAAATGTCCTGTAGCAAGTTTCACCTTGACCAGATGCTTGTGGTCGTCATCAACAAACTTCTGGCAGAATTCTGATTGGATATTTGACCACTCTTCTTGGTAAAATTTGGTTAAATTTCTTGGTTTCCTGGCTTGGACCTGACTTTGAAGACCCATATTTTTAATAGGGTTGAGGTAAAGACTTTGGGAAGGTCATTCCAGTAGCTTACTGCTAGTCTTCTTTCTTGTGGCAGCCTCTCAATCCATGGTGATGGAAAACTCACTTGACTGTAGACAGCAATGCTGCTGTTCCATGATCTTCCAGTCCATGGCAGGCCTGTTCCTTGCTGGTTCTTGGGTTGCTTCTGACTATCCAAATCAATTTGGACAATTTGTCAATTTGTGACATGCTTTGTGTTTTTATTCACTGAGAAAAGCGATGTGTTTAGCTGGCTAGAACCTCATTTGTGCTATAACGCCCATTGTTGACTAGTAATCTGTGTCAGTACTGCGCATGCGTTATCTAGCCGCGTTAGAGTTACACTTCATAAAAGTGAAGTCTGTTGATTTCACACGTTTTCTTGCCAGTGAAAATCACATGGTTCGATTAGTATAAAATTAATAGAGTAAAAAGTGCAATTTCTTAGCTTCTGTTTAGATTAATAGAATTACAACTGAATAGAAGTTTCAGTAACACTTTTGCATTGTTTGATAGTAGTATGAATACATACATGTATAAATCATATTAAGAATAATTTACATTGACTCAAGTTTTAACTCAAGTGCCTCATTTAAAATATGTTGTCTTTTTAGTTCTGATAGTCACAGTTTACTAAGTATTTCAGTTTCACAAGATCTCATTTTCTTTTGTTGTAATTTTGAAGAAGCTCTTCTTAGGGTTTCCGTTTTGTTCTTGAAGTCAAGACTCCTGGAGAATTTTAAAGATGGTCTCAACCTTCACAATAACTGAATATTCAAGAATTTGCTACATATTAGAAGTTGACCCATGATTGACCTATAAAACTTGAAAATAGGTCAAATTATTCATTAGAGGGGCTATACTTAATTTTGTTTTTCATATATTACCCACCTAAATCATGAGTTCAAGATAATGCTGTAAACATTTTATTTAATCTGAGATGCAAATGTTGCATTCTGGATCACTCAGCACTATTTTACATCTATATTTTAAAAATTTTCTTGGAGTGTATTCCAAGAAAATGCATCATGGTGATGGCATTGCTTATGCTTTGAGTCTGCCTT
This sequence comes from Neoarius graeffei, assembly GCF_027579695.1. Lineage (NCBI taxonomy): Eukaryota > Metazoa > Chordata > Actinopteri > Siluriformes > Ariidae > Neoarius > Neoarius graeffei. The sequence continues at coordinate 68,132,110 of NC_083576.1, forward strand.
CTACTCTTTTTTTTTTTTTTTCCCCCAAAATGCCCCCCACTCCAAAAATTGACAGGGCTGGACAGTGCATTATCAATGATTTCAGATATCACAGTTACATGCACTCTCGACATAATGTGGCTAAAATATGCTGTAATATATTCTACTCAGGCGGCATGGTGGTGTAGTGGTTAGCGCTGTCGCCTCACAGCAAGAAGGTCTGGGTTCGAGCCCCGTGGCCAGCGAGGGCCTTTCTGTGTGGAGTTTGCATGTTCTCCCCGTGTCCGCGTGGGTTTCCTCCGGGTGCTCCGGTTTCCCCCACAGTCCAAAGACATGCAGGTTAGGTTAACTGGTGACTCTAAATTGACCGTAGGTGTGAATGGTTGTGTGTCTATGTGTCAGCCCTGTGATGACCTGGCGACTTGTCCAGGGTGAACCCTGCCTTTCGCCCGTAGTCAGCTGGGATAGGCTCCAGCTTGCCTGCGACCCTGTAGAACAGGATAAAGTGGCTAGAGATGATATGAGATTCTACTCAGCTACTTCATTTAAAAAACTGTACAGCATTCTTTCTCATCTCATTATCTCTAGCCGCTTTATCCTGTTCTACAGGGTCGCAGGCAAGCTGGAGCCTATCCCAGCTGACTACGGGCGAAAGGCGGGGTACACCCTGGACAAGTCGCCAGGTCATCACAGGGCTGACACATAGACACAGACAACCATTCACATTCACGGTCAATTTAGAGTCACCAGTTAACCTAACCTGCATGTCTTTTGGACTGTGGGGGAAACCGGAGCACCCGGAGGAAACCCACACAGAGAACATGCAAACTCCACACAGAAAGGCCCTCGCCGGCCACGGGGCTCGAACCCGGACCTTCTTGCTGTGAGGCGACAGCGCTAACCACTACACCACCGTGCCGCCACAGCATTCTTTAAGTACTTTTTAAATCTATTAATTCTAGTGCCCTTAAGTTTGAGCATTTTTGGAAAAGTTGCTAGATTTGCCTAATAATGGAACCATAGAATGATGGTGAAATTCTCCTTTTTTAAATTTATTATGCCAAAATTATTATTAGTACAACTTTTATTAGTTAATTTCAGTTTTATAAAATGGCTAAAATAACGTGGTCACTACTCCTTTCTAGATTTACAGTCCTCACTCTGACCCCTCTTTGGTCTGTTCCTGACCAAAAGACTGTTTGTAACAGTTGTGTTTCTAGATCTGACCTCTAGACTTCTCTTGGTAGTAAGTTTTATTAGATATTGATCATGCTTGGAGCCCCGCTCTGTATCTTGCGTTACATTCTTGAACGACAATATTAAACTCCATTTTAACTTTTGTATACCAGAATAGACCTTTATTGATAGTTATTGATTTCCTGAATTAGATCCTATTAGTGGTTGTTTTTTTACTGCATAGATTTAGGTCCAGTTTGAAGGCCTGCTGGTGTTTGTCTTTACAGCTGCTCCCCATCTGAGGTTTCGCTGTTCCTGCTTCTTCTCTTTGTTGCCTGAGCCAAAAATGGTCCACACACCTAATCCTGCACCAATTGTGGCAACACTCATTCCTATTCCCCAGTTCACAGCTTTCCGCACCTGCAAATACCACAAAAATAATGTGAATGTATCCAAGTTCAAATAATCATAACAGCTTATTTATTTGACATTTTAAATAAGACCATGACATACATATATATCTCAGTCAAGATATGTGACCTAAAATACATAAGTTTGAGCTCGTACCTGCCGAGATTCTGCCTTCCCATATCTCGACTTTGCTACAAAAAGCTCACAATTCTTTCTGAACACGTAGTAAGGTAGCTCCTGTCCCAAAAGGCTGTGTGCTTCCTGAAGGATCACGTGGATAGGATGTGGATCATGTTTCATCCAGTAGATTGTTAATGGTGTACTTGTCGCTGCCAACCACATCCCAGAGCTGCTCTTTCTTCACCACTGCTTTATCATACAGCACAGACGTCATGCTGGAGGAACCAGCTTGGGCGTGCTCAGCTACGGTGTGAACACAGGGACAATATGAACTGTGTCTCTTAATAGAAAATTGATATAATACTGGCGTTTATGCACAAAGGATATTACATGTGCATGGTCTCCCCGTGTCTGTGTGGGTTTCCTCCCACAGTCCAAAGATATGCAGGTTAGGTTAATTGGTGGCTCTAAATTGAGTTATGGTGAATGGTTGGTTGTGTCCCTGTGTGCGTCAGCCCTGCAATGAGCTGGTGACTTGTCCAGGGTGTACCCTGCTTCTTGCCTATGGTCAGCTGGGATAGGCTCTAGCTCACCCTGCACAAGATAAGCGGTTACAGATCAAACAAGCAAACATTATAAAGTGTGGTGAAGTATTTTCTTTATAGGTGTATCAAGAGACTCTCAGGGTGGTGCCAGGTGAATGATGTAACCATCTCCAACATAGATGCCCCAGTGCTCGTATTTCCCACGGAAGATTTCTATCAAGTCCCCCAGGTGTGGTTTCTCCTCAAACTGAGACACGAACAATTTCAGTTCAGTATTCAATTCTGCCTTCATTCACTTCATATTCGCTGTTCAAGTGCTTTTGGAATATAGTTCAACATTGTTACGTCACAAAAGTTACATGGTTTATATTTCTATATTATAACGGTGGAGAAAAGGGAAAACAACTTAAATCTACAGATCATTTTAGGTTTATACACCTGGCCTGATGCCATCGTGATCAGAGAAGAGTTTATGTTGGTAAATAAATGCTTGGTTGTACTTTTGGTTTCGTTTCACCCCCTGTTGGGAAAAAAAATGTGAGGGAATTAAATGTCAAACAAGTAGACTACTGTATTATTATTATTATTATTATTATTATACAGGAGTTCAATTTTATTAGCTGCATGTATATGCTAATAATAAAATGTTGTTGGTAACTAAAGCAGATGAATCAGAAACGGCTTCAAACATCAGAAATGGACACCACTGCTGATTAGATTCAGCCGCTAACAGACAGTAAATGATGTGGCACACTGACGGAAGTTTGTAATCAAGTGCCTCGATGTTCCGAGCTGATAAAATATATATATATTAAAGCACTTACCATGACACTGTTATTTCTCTGTAATGGAGTCTGTGTTTACGTCAGAGAGAGAAAATGAGCAGCACTTTTAAATGTCAGAGATCAGCTGCCAGCCACAAAAAACAAAGGAGGGCCTTACTTTTGACAAATCGGACATCTGATCTGTTCTCTGGCTTACCCAGTGATGAGGAGAAGGGATGGAGAAACGAAAGCAACGTTTACAGGAAATGAAAAGGACTTGCATTGCTTGAATTTGCACTTCACAATCACAGAGCTTTGAGAAGAAATACAGACAGTTGAGTCATTTTACTAAGGCATTCAAATGTCACTTAACGGTGCAGGTGATTTTACTTCTCATGAAATCTTGTGTATTTCATTTGCACTTATTTTACAGTTTCAATTTTAATTCAGCTGAAATGACAATTTGTCTAATGACGAAACCAATGCAGAAAAATACATTACTGCAGGCTGGTGTCAAAACTATAAATAATAACCTGCTAAATAATGAGTGATCTTGTCTGAAAGAGAAGGTATATTACACTTATGTTAGACTTAGAGAGGAGACTTGGGACAGGAGACTTGAGCATTTTTGGAAAAGTTGCTAGATTTGCCTAATAATGGAACCATAGAATGATGGTAAATTCTCATATCATCTCATTATCTGTAGCTGCTTTATCCTGTTCTACAGGGTCGCAGGCAAGCTGGAGCCTATCCCAGCTGACTACTGGTGAAAGGCGGGGTACACCCTGGACAAGTCGCCAGGTCATCACAGGGCTGACACATAGACACAGACAACCATTCACACTCACATTCACACCTACGCTCAATTTAGAGTCACCAGTTAACCTAACCTGCATGTCTTTGGACTGTGGGGGAAACCGGAGCACCCGGAAGAAACCCACGCGGACACGGGGAGAACATGCAAACTCCACACAGAAAGGCCCTCGCCAGCCACGGGGCTCGAACCCGGACCTTCTCGCTGTGAGGCGACAGCGCTAACCACTACACCACCATGCCGCCCTGGTAAATTCTCATTTTTTTAATGTATTATACCAAAATTATTACTAGCACAACTTTGATATTAGTGAATTTTCAGTTTTATAAAATGGCTAAAATAACGTGGTCACTACTATTTCTAGATTTACAGTCCTCACTCTGACCCCTCTTTGGTCTGTTCCTGATCTCACGCTAGACAGATTGAAGGGCCACTGAAACTGGAAGGGCAAGTAGATTTCTAATCTAGCTATCCTTCTGGTCAATGACAAAAACTGACTTATTTCTACCCCTGTAGTTGTAGTCAGTCATGGTCACTAACAGGAAGTTAAAAGACCTTGGCTACTTAAGACCTTCTGGAACTTTTCAGCATCACTGAATTTAATAATCAAAGTTGGTGTAGGTATATTTTTGACCCTGTATGTATAATTTTGACCTTATATTAATTTCAGAAACCTGAAAATAAATTAAAGCTTGTGCCCCAAATTCTTTATTGTTTTTTCCTATTAGATGTATGTTATACAATCATTCATCCCTTGAACAAGAACAGTTTAAAGCAATCATTGAAAGCCCAATACTTCCACGACGTTCATATCCATGAGTGTATGTAAACTTCTGACCACAACTCTAAGTTCCTGTGAATTGTTACCATATAAACTATAACGTTAAAATGAGCGCATTTATTATCTGACATGAATTATAGCCAGCACTACTGTCAGAGCTGCTGTTATAGAAAATTTAATCAACATCCTCTGACCATTCAAAATGGAGAATTCAGTAGTTGTATAATTAAACAGAAGCACAGTTGGACATTAAAAAGTGAATTAGCATGAACATATAAACTTGATCAAACAGTTTCATTTTATATTTAACCTCCTAAGACCCAAGCTGTTTTTTTTTACATGCATTTTTTATTTCTTTTTGCTATTTGGGCTTATTAGAACCTGATTAGAATAAAAACTAAGCATCATCTTTGATATGTACTTTTTGAGAAAAAGTATGTCCACATATGTGGATTCTTGTTCTGAATTTCTAAAAAGTGCTGTCCACGTATGTGACCGCTAGGCCCTATACAACAAGCTTATTAAACAATGATTTCAACCCATGACTTAAATTAGTAGTTCCTCAGGAACAGAAGATGCTGGACTGGAAGACAAAGGGTCAACTTGTATTTTTTAACAGTCGTGTTTCTAGATCTGGCTTCTAGACTTCTCTTGGTAGTAAATTTTATTAGAGATAAGCCCTGCTCTGTATCTTGCATTACATTCTTGAACTACAATATTAAACTCCATTTTAACTCTTTGTATACCAGAATAGACCTTTTATACAATTTTTTTAATGTATTTATCAAAATCCCATTAAGTAAAACTGTAAATTGGTTTTGGCTTATACACTTGTACCTTATTGCTGAGATCAGGTCATGAGAGATACATTTATTGATTTGTAGATAGATTGAGTTATTGACTTCCTGAATTAGATCCTATTAAGTGGTTGGCTTTTTACTGCATAAGGTAGAAGATTTAGGTCCAGCTTGAAGGCCTGCTGGTGTTCGTCTTTACAGCTGCTCCCCGTCTGAGGTTTCACTGTTTCTGCTTCTTCTCTTTGTTGTCTGAGCCAAAAATGGTCAGCGCAAGTAATCCTACAACAATTGTGGCAATACCCGCTCCTGTCCAGATCGCAGCTTTCCGCACCTGCAAATACCACAAAAATAATCATAACAGCTTATTTATTTGACATTTTAAATAAGGCCATGATATACATATCTCACTCAAGATATGCGACCTAAAATACATAAGTTTGAGCTCGTACCTGCCGAGATTCTGCCTTCCCATATCTCAACTCTGTTACAAAATGCTCACAATTCTTTCTGACCACGCAGTAAGGTAGCTCCTGTCCCACAAGGCTGTGTGCTTCCTGAAGGATCACGTGGATGGGACGTGGATCATATTTTTCATCCAGTAGATTGTTAATGGTGTACTTGTCGCTGCCAACCACATCCCAGAGCTGCTCTTTCTTCACCACTGCTTTATCATGCAGCACAGACATCATGCTGTAGGCACCAGCGTGGGCGTGCTCAGCTACGGTGTGAACACAGGGACAATATGAACTGTGTCTCGTAATAGAAAATTGATATAATACTGATGTTTATGCATAAAGGATATTACATGTTTGTATGAACATATGAAGTTTATCTTCGAGTGCTGAACATATGAGTGAAGCGAAGCGAATATTTTCAAATTTTCAACATAAGATAAACTTCATATCTTTGCACCACGGTGTAATGTTCTTTGTTATATGGACACATCTACAATAAAAATACACAAGTTAATCAAAAGAATTTTAATTTTGAACCAGTTCACCATTTTGACAATGCGCATCTAATCAGTGGGAAAACATTGGGAGTGACATCATCAGAGTGAAATATCGGGAAATATGTTACTCAGATCCAGGATGGAGAGTTAAAAAAGAAAAGGAACACCATGCGAAAGTTTGGGCACCCCAATACATTTGAGTTCTCAGGTAACTTTTACCAAGGTTCCAGACCTTAATCAGCTTATTGAGCTGTGGCTTGTTCAAATTCTTCGTTAGGAAAGGTCAGATGATGCAGATTTCAAAGCTGTATAAATTCTCTGACTCCTCAAACTTGTCCCTAAAATCAACAGCCATGGGCTCCTCTAAGCAACTCCCTCGCATTCTGAATAATAAAATAATTGATGCTCACAAAGCAGGAGAAGGCTACAAGAACGTAGCAAAGTGTTTTCAGGTAGCTGTTTCCTCAGATTGTAATGTTATCAAGAAATGGAAGTTAACAGAAACAGTGGAGATCAAGGTGAGGTCTGGAAGATGAAGAAAACTTTCTGAAAGAACTGCTCGTTGGATTGCTAGAAAGGCAAATAAAAACCCCTGTTTGACTGCAAAAGACCTTCAGAAAGATTTAGCAGACCCTGGAGTGGTGGTGCACTGTTCTACTATGCAGCGACACCTGAACAAATATGACCTTCATGGAAGAGTCATCAGAAGAAAACCGTTCCTGCGTCCTAGCCACAAAATTCAACGTCTGAAGTTTGCAAATGAACATCTAAATAAGCCTGATGCATTTTGGAAACAAGTCCTGTGGACTGATGAAATCAAAATAGAACTTTTTGACCACAATGTGCAAAGGTATGTTTGGAGAAAAAAGGGTGCCAAATTCCAGGAAAAGAACACCTCTCCAACTCTGAAGCATGGGTGTGGATCGATCATGCTTTGGGGTTGTGTTGCAGCCAGTGGCACAGGGCACGTTTCACTGGTCGAGGGAAGAATGGATTCAAATAAATACCAGCAAGTTCTGGAAGCAAACATCACACCATCTGTAAAAAAGTTGAAGTTAAAAAGAGAATGGGTCCTACAATAAGATGATGATCCAAAACACACCTCAAAATCTACAATGGAATACCTCAAGAGGCACAAGCTGAAGGTTTTGCCCTGGCCCTCACAGTCCCCTGACCTAAACATCATTGAAAATCTGTGGATAGATCTCAAAAGAGCAGTGCATGCAAGACAGCCCAAGAAACTTGTAGAACTGGAAGCTTTTTGCAAGGACGAATGTGTGAAAATCCCCCAGGTAAGAACTGAAAGATTATTAGCTGTTTACAAGCTGTGATACTTGCCAAAGGGGGTGTTACTAGGTACTAACCATGCAAGGTGCCCAAACTTTTGCTTCGGGCCCTTTTCCTTTTTTGTCATTTTGAAAATGTAAAAGATGAAAATAAAAAATTGTTTTTGCTTAAAATATAAAGGGAATGAGTCATCTTTAACTTTATGCCTTTTGGAGATCATTTCATCTTCAACTTGCTTAACTGTTCACAGTAGCAGCAATTTTGACCAGGGGTGCCCAAACTTTTGCATACCACTGTATGTGGTGTGTTCAACACTGTCATTTAGGACAGGAATATTTTTATAAAATTGCCATATAGGTCATTTTGATAGTTTTAAGAGATGTCATGCAAAACTCCAACCTGTGTAGTACAGTGTTGTTCTTGGAAGGTTACGGTTTTCTAACTTTTATAAAATCACAGTGGCTCACATGCAACATAAATACCCCTTAAGCAGCAAAGCAATCTTTGCATCAACTTTTTAAAGCAGTTCAGATCTCTCCAATGCTAACTGTTTTCTTTAGACTCTTTTGTTGTGCAAGCCAGTGTAATTGCAGAAAAATTTGGTTGACTTTAACCTCGTCTGCTCTTGTCCTCATTATCAGCAACTCTGCTCTCGGCTTATCTCGTTCTCCATCACACATCTTTTCCCCTCCTCTTCATTTATAGTCTCCCATTGTACAACCCCGATTCCAATAAAGTTGGGACAAAGTACAAATTGTAAATAAAAATGGAATGCAATGATGTGGAAGTTTTCAAAATTCCATATTTTATTCAGAATAGAACATAGATGACATATCAAATGTTTAAACTGAGAAAATGTATAATTTAAAGAGAAAAATTAGGTGATTTTAAATTTCATGACAACAACACATCTCAAAAGTTGGGACAAGTCCACGTTTACCACTGTGAGACATCCCCTTTTCTCTTTACAACAGTCTGTAAACGTCTGGGGACTGAGACAAGTTGCTCAAGTTTAGGGATAGGAATGTTAACCCATTCTTGTCTAATGTAGGATTCTAGTTGCTCAACTGTCTTAGGTCTTATTTGTCATATCTTCCGTTTTATGATGCGCCAAATGTTTTCTATGGGTGAAAGATCTGGACTGCAGGCTGGCCAGTTCAGTACCCGGACCCTTCTTCTACGCAGCCATGATGCTGTAATTGATGCAGTATGTGGTTTGGCATTGTCATGTTGGAAAATACAAGGTCTTTCCTGAAAGAGACGTCGTCTGGATGGGAGCATATGTTGCTCTAGAACCTGGATATACCTTTCAGCATTGATGGTGTCTTTCCAGATGTGTAAGCTGCCCATGCCACACGCACTAATGCAACCCCATACCATCAGAGATGCAGGCTTCTGAACTGAGTGCTGATAACAACTTGGGTCGTCCTTCTCCTCTTTAGTCCGAATGACACGGCGTCCCTGATTTCCATAAAGAACTTCAAATTTTGATTCGTCTGACCACAGAACAGTTTTCCACTTTGCCAAGTGAAGCTGAAGGTTTTGCCGTGGCCCTCACAGTCCCCTGACCTAAACATCATTGAAAATCTGTGGATAGATCTCAAAAGAGCAGTGCATGCAAGATACTTGTAGAAGTGGAAGCCTTTTGCAAGGACAAATGTGTGAAAATCCCCCAGGTAAGAACTGAAAGATTATTAGCTGGCTACAAAAAGCGTTTACAAGCTGTGATACTTGCCAAAGGGGGTGTTACTAGGTACTAACCATGCAGGGTGCCCAAACTTTTGCTTCGGGCCCTTTTCCTTTTTTGTCATTTTGAAAATGTAAAAGATGAAAATAAAAAATTGTTTTTGCTTAAAATATAAAGGGAATGAGTCATCTTTAACTTTATGCCTTTTGGAGATCATTTCATCTTCAACTTGCTTAACTGTTCACAGTAGCAGCAATTTTGACCAGGCGTGCCCAAACTTTTGCATAACACTGTAACCACATGGGCTCAGGATTACTTTGGCAAACCTTTGTCAAGTACTGCAATACAGAGTTACATCTACAAATACCAGTTAAATCTTTACTGAGGTAAAATGAAGCCTTATGATAACTGTGTCCAGAAGGGCTGTCAACTTTTCTGGGCGCAGAGGTATTTAGGATGGACCATCACACAGTGTATTGTGGTCAGATGAATCAGTATTCCAGGGTTTTTTTTTGTTGTTGTTTGTTTGTTTGTTTGTTTGTTTGTTTGTTTGTTTGTTTGTTTGTTTGTTTGTTTTTGTAAGAAATGGATACCGTGTGCTCTGCCCCAAAAATGAAAAGCATCCAAACTGTTCCCAGCAACAAGTCCAAAAGCCAGGGTCTGTCATGGTATGGGGTTGAGTCAGTGCCCCTGGCAAAGGTAACTTCCACTTCTGTGATAGCAGCATTAATGCAGAAAAGTACAGTCTGATTTTGGAGCAATATATGCTGCCTTCAAGACGACATCTTTTCCAGGGAGATTTCAACAAGACAATGCAAAACCACATTCTGTGCACATTACAAAGGCAGGGCTGCGGAAGAAGAGGGTGCCTGTCCCCAATAGAGAATGTGTGGTGAATTTTGAAATGAAAAAAAAAAGACAATGATGACTCTGTACTTTTGCACACCTTAAGACCTGTTTGCAGCAAGACTGGGACAAAAATTACACCTGAAACACGATATCACTTGATCTCTTCAGTCCCCAAACATCTTTTAAGTGTTGTGAGAAGGAATGGCAACATTACAAAGTGGTAAATGCTTTCGCATCCCAACTTTTTTTAATGTGTTGCAAGAATCAAAATTGAAATGTGTTAATTTTGAAAAAAAAAAATTCATGAGGTAAAATATCAAATAATGTGCTTTTGTATTGACGCAAGACAGGTCAAATATTATTTATAAATCATTGTTTTCAGTTTTAATTTCAACATTTTCGTCTCAACTTTTTCTGATTTGGGGTGGTAGTTTGAAATGGTTATTACAGTAGTGTTAGCGACAGCAGGAGAGGATATGGCAAATGATGCTTTTCAGAAATATTAGTTTTGACTTAAAAGTTCATTAGATGAAGATGAAAAGAAAGAAGGGATGTTAACTTTACCAGTAGCACATTTAAAAGGAATGGACAAATCAATGTGAGCTAGCTCATGTGCTATAAAGTGATTGTGGATTCTTTGGGATCTATTTCCACTAGCGGAGCCAAATTAAACAGGACATTTGGCCATATTCTGTCTGAAAGATCACTTACTCAATATTAACTTCTTATTTATAGAACTGTGATGAATATAAAGCAGTATTGCACTTGCAATTGTGTGATTTTGCTGAATATAGTGATACTGATATTCAGTATAACGACACACTTGCTTATGTGATATTGCTTAAGTTATAAAAGCAAATTATTCTACCAATAACATCGCTTTATTTTTTTCTACTCACCACCACTGCTTCATTTACTCTGCTTTCTTGAATTACATAATAGTTCTCCTTAAAGACATAAATAGTTAATAGCGTCTCGACCAAAGATGACTTCTTTCGACAAGAAACAATTTGTAATTTGTTCTTTTTTTAAATGAAAAAAACCCCTATGTTTTGTTCTATTTGCCTTTTGCTATGCAAATGATCACATTATGAATATGCAAATTAATCCTGCTGTCATCTGATAACTTCAAGATACATTTTGAGCAAGCATTTGCTCCTTTCCCCACAAGAGTTGCAACAATTCCTCCACTTCCAGAGACTGGGTGCCACAAAGGCCAGATTTTTTTCCCTCTGAGCACATAGTTTATGACACTGAAGAAAGCCTTTACCAAAAAAAAAGTCTTTAAAAAAGTCTAATTCCAACTTTTATACTTTTTTCAGATGAAAATGAAAATTAGGACAGCACGGTGGTGTAGGGGTTAGCACTGTTGCCTCACAGCAAGAAGGTTCTGGGTTCAAGCCCAGTGGCCAATGGGGGCTTTTCTGTGTAGAGTATGCATGTTCTCCCCGTGTCTGTGTGGGTTTGCTCTGGTCTCCCCCACAGTCCAAAGACATGCAGTTAGGTTAACACGGGGAAGCCATGACCTGAAGATTGGGCTGAAGTGCCCTTGAGCAAAGCACCTCATTTGTGTGTGCATGTGTGTGTTCACTGCTTCAGATGGGTTAAATGCAGATGAGGAATTTCACTGTGCTTAAGTGTCTCATCTCATCTCATCTCATTATCTGTAGCCGCTTTATCCTTCTACAGGGTCGCAGGCAAGCTGGAGCCTATCCCAGCTGACTACGGGCGAAAGGCGGGTTACACCCTGGACAAGTCGCCAGGTCATCACAGGGCTGACACACAGACACAGACAACCATTCACACTCACATTCACACCTACGGTCAATTTAGAGTCACCAGTTAACCTAACCTGCATGTCTTTGGACTGTGGGGGAAACCGGAGCACCTGGAGGAAACCCACGCGGACACGGGGAGAACATGCAAACTCCGCACAGAAAGGCCCTCGCCGGCCCTGGGGCTCGAACCCAGGACCTTCTTGCTGTGAGGCGACAGCGCTAACCACTACACCACCGTGCCGCCCTAAAAACTTCTTGTCTTCTTAAAAATATATGCTCATATAGACCTATAACATTGTAAGATTTAGCCTGAGCTCTATATGCTTTGTGCTGTATGTAGTAACTGATTTATTTAGCTTTATTTTAAAGTGTGGCGGCACAGTGGTGTCATGGTTAGCACTGTCGCCTCACAGCAAGAAGGTCTGGGTGCGAACCCAGCGGCCGATGAGGGCCTTTCTGTGTGGAGCATGTTCTCCCTGTGTCTGCATGGGGTTCCTCCCGCAGGTTAGGTTAACTGGTGGCTCTAAATTGACCGTGAGTGTGAATGGTTGTTTGTGTGTCTATGTGTGCGTCAGCCCTGCAATTAGCTGGTGACTTGTCCAGGGTGTACCCTGCCTCTCGCCCATGGTCAGCTGGGATAGGCTCCAGCTCGCTCCGCACAAGATAAGCGGTTACAGATCAAACAAACAAACATTATAAAGTGTGGTGAAGTATTTTCTTTATCAGTGTGTCAAGAGACTCACAGGGTGGTGCCAGGTGAATGATGTAACCATCTCCAACATAGATGCCCCAGTGCTCGTATGTCCCACGGGAAATTTCTATCAAGTCCCCCAGGTGTGGTTTCTCCTCAAACTGAGACACAAACAATTTCAGTTCAGTATTCAATTCTGCCTTCATTCACTTCATATTCGCTGTTCAAGTGCTTTTGGAATATAGTTCAACATTGTTACGTCACAAAAGTGACATGGTTTATATTTCTATATTATAACGGTGGAGAAAAGGGAAAACAACTTAAATCTACAGATCATTTTAGGTTTACACACCTGGCCTGATGCCATCGTGATCAGAGAAGTGTTTATTTTGGTAAACAAATGTTTGGTTGTACTTTTGGTTTCGTTTCGCCCCCTGTTGGAAAAAAAATGTAAGGGAATTAAATGTCAAACAAGTAGACTACTGTATTATTATTATTATTATTATACAGGAGTTAAATTTTATTAGCTGCATGTATATGCTAATAATAAAATGAACTCTATTACTGTTGGTCACTAAAGCAGATGAATCAGAAACATCTTCAAACAACAGCAAACATCTAACAGACACTAAATGATGTGGCACACTGATGGCAGTTTGTAATCAAGTGCCTCGATGCTCCGAGCTGATAAAATATATATTAAAGCACTTACCACGACACTGTTATTTCTCTGTAATGGAGTCTGTGTTAATGTCGGAGAGAAAAATGAGCAGCACTTTTAAATGTCAGAGATCAGCTGACCAGCTACAAAAAAACAGAAGGGTGTCTTTAAAGCTGTCCCGACCATATATATCATGGAAATTACATTACAATCCCCTCTCTCTCTCTCTCTCTCTCTCTCTCTGAGCTACTCCACTTTACTGATGCCGGCGAAGTGGAGCAGATGTGAACGCACCGCCCAGGATGTGTTGCGTTCTAGACCTCAGACCAGACGCACGCGCTCTGCTGGTGTACATGTTACACAATTTGTCCTGCAAGTAACGCATGCTGAGGTTAGATCACATTCCAGGGAAAAAAACCAAAACCTTCTGTAATATGATAGCAATATTACAGGATTACTACACAGAAATATAATAGCAAACAATGAGACTACAAATAATATTCCTACAGGAGTCTTACAGTAATTTGGGACAATTTTATAAGACTACTATAGGAACACTATACATGGGAGGAATATTATAGAGGTGTAATAGAACATCATCTTTGTCCAGCATTACTGACCCACATATATTAATTGGAGCATAGTTTTACACCGGATGCCCTTCCTGCTGCAACCCTCCCATTTCCGGGCTTGGGAGCCTAACTGCATGTCTTTGGACTGTGGGGGGAAACTGGAGCACCGGAGGAAACCCACACAGATATAGGGAGAACATGCAAACTTGACAAAGAAGGGGCTCCCATTGGCCACTGGGCTTGAACCCAGAACCTTCTTGCTGTGAGGTTAACCACCATATCCTCTAGAGAACCAACCCATAGACTTGTGTCCTCTGTAGCTGACATTTGTTTTACATGCACTCCCTCTTACTCTTTCAAGCTATTCACTTGAATCCTGGTGTCTTGTAAAGAGTACATCCTGGGCTTTCCAGTGGTATATCATGTGACTAGGAGGGTTGCTGGGAAATTCCTAGTAAGACAAATCACAACAAAAGAGAAATTGAGAGACACGTTTTTTTCTTGGTTCCCAGGAGGATATAATAGAACATCATAGAAGTATTACTGATTGATTGATTTTATTTAGTAAAATAATGCACAAAATACATAAATATAGTGTACATTAAGATACACGGATAACACAAGAAAGTGTATAACACATTTCCATTGTGGTCGGGCAATATTATACATTATACATTTATAGAAATCTTTATAGCATTAGTATTACTATATTTCTTTTTCGTATACACACAGCCCCGCTGGTGACAGCTCTTCATACAAAAATAATACTTGGCCACAACTTAAGATGTGGGAACGAGATCCTAATGTGTGGTCACAAATTAGCAAGGGATAGGAAGAAGATAATTAAGTCATGGGCATGACTTAAAGGTCTATGAACAAAATAAGTCATGGCCACAATTTAGTAAATCCTAGGAACAGGATAATTAGGTAATGGTCATGATTTAAAGGCCTATAGGTACAAGATAATTAAGTTGTGTCCATAAGTTAAAGGCCTGGGAATAGGATAATTAAGTCATAGGCACAACTTAGTAAGGCCTAGGAATGAGATAAGTAATGGTCACGATTTAAAGGCCAAGGAACAAGATAATGAACTCGTGACTACAAATTAGTAAAGTTACTAATTACAAGATAATTCATTTATAGACATAACTTACTTGGCCCAAGGAATGAGATGATTAAGTCATGCATGACATAGTAAGGTTGTACCCATAAGAAGGAGATGCATGTGACATCAAGGGCTACACACATTACATTTAGCAGACACTCTTATCCAGAGCAATGTACAACATACCCGAGCAGTTGGGGGTTAGGGATCTTGCTTAAGGGCACTTCAGCCAGTCCTGCTGGTCCAAGGACTCAAACCAGCAACCTTTTGAGCCCAAAGCTGCTTCTCTAGCTATTAGGCCATGAGTTCCCTGCTGAACACTCTACATCAATCAGTTATATGATTCTTGACAGCTAGACCTATAGCGAATGCTAAGAAATTACACTACGGAAGCGCATTGCATTCACCTAATTAAAAAAAACAGCAAGTTATCTCATAATTATGAGATAAAATAAAAAAAACCCAGCAAGTTATCTCATAATTATGAGATAATTATCTCATAATTACGAGATAAGATCTCATAATTAAGAGATAAGTATCTCATAATTACGAGATAATTATCTCATAATTATGAGATAACTTGTCATGCTGTGACCACATGACCCATGCTGCAGTGATGAGAGGCTTGCTTGGGGGCTGTGACTGTGTGACTGGATCAAATTACGAGATAAGATCTCATAATTACGAGATAAGTATCTCATAATTACGAGATAATTATCTCGTAATTATGAGATAACTTGTCATGCTGTGACCACATGACCCATGCTGCAGTGATGAGAGGCTTGCTTGGGGGCTGTGACTGTGTGACTGGATCAAATTACGAGATAAGATCTCATAATTACGAGATAAGTATCTCATAATTACGAGATAATTATCTCATAATTACGAGATAACTTGTCATGTTGTGACCACATGACCCATGCTGCAGTGATGAGAGGCTTGCTTGGGGGCTGTGACTGTGTGACTGGATCAGTAGGCTGCCGGGCTGCGAAACAGGTGAGCGGGATAAATTTCAACTTTAACTGAGTTTTTATAAACGAATACGTTAGATATTCTCCCTCTGTAAAGCATGTTTCCTTTTTCGACTATGTTTCCATTATGCCTGTGGCTCATATTCGTTCGAAGCTTAGCAAGGCTAAGAAGCTGCGCCTATGAAAGATGTCTAATGGTGTGCTAATGTTTGCCTGCCCTGCAGAGTGATGGATGATGATAATGGCTTGTGGGATTTTCTTCGAGGACGTGGGGTGTCCGAAGACAGAATTGAAGATATGCAAGTGGACAAGGTGAGAACCGACAGTAGGCTACAATTTAGCATCTAACCGCTACTGGAGTGGCGAACTGATTGTTATGATTGCTAAGACCAGACAGCCATGGCTAATTCATCCAGGTACATAGTAATCTGTGAAGTTGCTCTCTTCTACCAACCACAGATTTTTCACACATGCACATATTTCATTTCTGCATTATTACTATCGTATAGCACGGTCGCAAAAACTGCCGTGTGAACGCAAGTGGGGCTGCACCGGTGCTAACACGCTTCTCTCTAGTAAGCAGGGTTGTGACGTGTGAACGCTCCACAAAATTTACACCGGTGTAAGATATATCGCAACAAAATACATCGGTGTAGCATCGATGCAATTATGTGCCATGTGAACACCCTTAAAGAATGTGCTGCATGCATCTCCGGTAATTTATTTCAGTGTAGGCGCAGAAACTTCTTTGACTTAGAGAGACTTCGACTTGTGTTCCAAATCACGATAAACGTGAAGTTACAAAGCATAACGTAGTGTTGGGACAAAGCTGTTTGGGCTTGCTTGGAAACAATCTGGTTTATCCGGTTTATCCAGTTCTATTTCACATCAACCCATGTCAAAAACAGTTCCTTTAAATAGGCCTATTGCTTTTGTGTCGTGACCAGTGAGCATCCTGGATAGATCATACAGATTGCTAGATACAGTTATCAGTAGGTTGCGCAATGTGCGGGGTTGTACGATTGTGATATCAAATGTAGGGTGCGTCGGGATTTCCGCCTAGGTGACATGTCAGTGTTTCTGTCACGCTTAAGAAAAGACCTAATTCCTTTTTAAAACCTTTGTCCAGGTTTTGACACAAGCCTCTATGTTTGTAAGAAGTTGTAGAGTATTTATTGTGTCCATATATGTTACGCTACTTATGCATTTCTGCAAAGCGCATCAGTTGCTGTGTTTAATGATCTCCTATGTGTTGCTGGCTCTGCATGCAAACTGCAATTTTGCACCCCAATAACTAATATTCTTACACGTGAAAGGGTAGCTAGCTATTTTTTTGTAAAGCTTGTCAGGGGAAACACACGAAGAATAGAATCATGCCAACTTTTACCCATGTCTAACCTAACGCATCAGCCGGTTTCATTTCACTTCTCGGAAACCATCTAACCTCGCAGCAATAGGATTCATTCACACCACTTTAGGCTTGCACTTTCAAATCACTGCTGTTTGGCCATGGTGTATGTGATGATACGTATATGTCGCATTTGAAATCGCTGAACTACAAATTCATGACGTAATGGCTTTACCTCTCCTCGCTGATTAGCCGGAGAGCCAAACTCAAACCAAGTTCTGCCCAACGTTCTGAACAGCTGGCTTTCCTGATCTAGTTGTTGAAGTGAAAAGAAATTGAACAGAGGCAGGTGGCACCAGCCTGGCTAACCCATGTCCTCACTAGACAAAAGTAGGCCTATCCTTTTCTCAGTCCGGCCAATGGTCATATCCTATCTGAATAACACATTCGAGATATAGCCCATTTACACAGGAACATGGTTTAGTTTTGGGCATTCATCATACCCCAATTTGGCTCTAAATCTAGCTAAATTGATCATGAATATACATTTGATTGTGCAGATTGGATGCAACAATTTGGATGGTTAGAAAGGATCTGATGAATAGATGGGTTTCAACTATTATTAGGCTGTACATTGATTTTTAAAATATCTTTTTTATAGATATGTGAAATAAATTGTCCAAAAATATATATATTTACATCACGTTATTTGAGAACCTTTAAGTGGTAACAGGTGTGGTTATGTTGGATATGGTTATGAACAGTAGCATATGTAATTTCTATGTTCTAAGTTCATCATAATTGTAATTATTTTTCATATGTCTTCACAGATTGACATGTTTGCCATTAAAGACATAGACGATACATCCCTTGCACATTACATACCAATATATGGGGACAGAATTGCCACAAGACGATATTGTATGGACAAACAAAGACAACGCGTAGAGGATACATCAAAGGTGTCACTTCTAGATAAACTGCGACAGAGAATGAGTACCAGCGCTACAAATCACGATGAAGGATCTGATCCCGGACCTGTTTCTGTAGGTCTAAGAGCAACAAGATCCTGCTCTAGAAATGCTGTGAAGACTACCTGAAAAATTGAGCTGGGTTGGATCCATGAGGGAAAACAAGTAAGGAAACGATGCGGTGGTGGCACAAAGGTACTTGATGTGAATAAGAATGCAACTAAAAAAGATTTACTCTCTCATGCAAAGGAACTATTTTTTCCACATGGCAAGTCCAAAAAGGGAAATTGGGAAGAGTTCACTCACAATGTGTACGATTTCAAGGAATCTGAACTTGATGACCACACAAATGTTGGTGAGCTGTACACCGTGTCAAAATTTGGGATTTTACGGTTTTACTTATACACAGCACGTCAAGCGCAAGAGTCAGACACGGACACAGAAGAAGACTGTGAAATGGGCAGCCAGCATGACATTCAAAGAGGGCAGCAGGTACAAATTTCTCTCCCTTCTGAGCAGCAGGACATGTCAACCATTCAGGCAGAATCACCCAGTACAGCTGACCATGGTCATGGCATCGGCTTAGCAAATTCATCAAATTATGAATGTGTAGATCTTACGTCCTCATTCCCAATGTCTGATTCAGAGGTGATCATAGGGCCGGGAGACTCTACACCAGGGGTCTTCAATCCTATCCGCAAAGGGCCGGTGTAGCTGCAGGCTTTCATTACAGCCAAATTGGAGGCTCACTTGATTGTTGATTGGAGACGAGGGTGAAATGATTAAACAAGTGAAATCAGGTGTAGCTCCTGCTTGGTTGGAATGAAAGCCTGCAGCCACACTGGCCCTTTGCGGATAGGATTGAAGACCCCTGCTCTACACCCTCTCCAAGCCAGCTGGATGACACGCTTCCAGTTTTACCCAACATGGACTCCCCAGTCACCTTGGCCTTTCCACATCCACCTGTCAGCTTTTCCTTATCCAGCACATCCAGCCTTGTCTCAACGCCTCTTTCAGACACGTTCGATGCCCCCTCTACATCCACTCGTGCCCCAGTGTACCAGATTGAAGATGATTTAAACTATGAGATACTATCAGCGCAAATCAAACTTCACAGGGTTAATCTGTTAGATTAAATGATCATTCAGTTCAAGGATCCTTTGATCCTGAACTACCCATTAAAATACAGTTTGGTCAATGAAAGTGGCAGAGATGAAGATGGGGTGGCCAGGGATGTGTACACTGCCTTTTGGAACGAATTTTTGGACCGTGCAGCAGAAGGAGCAGAATTAAGAATACCCTGTCGGTCACCAAAATGGCAGGAAGATGAATGGAGGGCTGTGGGTAGAATTCTAGCAAAAGGATATATGGATCAAGGATACTTTCCATTGCGCCTTGCCCCAGCATTCACAACAGCACTCTTATTTGGTGAGCATGCTGTCTCAACAAATGTGCTGTTTGAGTCTTTCCAGTTGTACTTGAGTCAATCTGAGCGAGATCTCATAGACACTGCTTTACAGGAAGACCTTGATGGTGAGACACAGGATGAACTACTAGATATGCTGGATCGACTGGGAGTGAAGATCATTCCAAATCGTGAAAACCTCAAGCCAGTTCTCCTCAAAGTGGCGCACAAACAGATAATTCAGGAGCCCAAATATGCTCTCGACAATATGGCAGCAGTTGCAGCTGAATGTCTAAAGACCATCATTAACACACCAGAACAACTGCTAGCCATGTATACAGACAAAAAGCCAACATGCAGGAAAGTCCTGAAGCTCATTGAAGCCCATCCACTGACTCCTGCAGAGAAACAGGCCCACCAATTTCTCCAGCAGTACATCCGTGGATTAGATGAGATGGAGTTAAGAAAACTGCTGAGGTTCACAACTGGTTCTGATATAATATCCGTGTCAAGAATTGAAGCTGTATTCACAAATCTAGAGGGACTATCCTGTCGACCAATTGCGCACACCTGTGGAGCAGTCTTGGAATTACCTTTCACATACAATTCCTACCCTGAACTGCGGATGGAGATGGAAAATGTACTTTCCAGTAATTACCTCCAAATGGACATTATGTAGTATGTGCTCTGAGGTGTAACATGTCATACTAGAACTTCCAGATTTTTGTTTTCTGTTCATCATCCTTTGTTCAAATGTAGGCTATTTACTTACTAGAGTAAGTAATAGTTATGATGTGCCTGCCTCAATGAAAATTACCATGAGAGAATTCCTCCATAACTTGGTGAACAGTCAACTGAATGGCATTTTGTACTGCGTTAGTGTTCTTAAATGTCAACTATTGTTTTATGTTCATTACACTGGCCCATTACTTGAAGTGCCTTTTGATGACTTGTAATGCACTCAAAAAAATAAAACATTGGATTTACTTAACTGAGTTATGGCAACCGGTCCAACGAAACTGTGTTAATTTAGATGTATTGAATACAGTTATGTGTTGAAAAACTCAACATAACTGTATTCAATACATCTAAATTAACACAGTTTCGTGGGACCGGTTGCCATAACTCGGTTAAGTTAAATCCAATGGTTTTTTTTTTTTTTGAGTGTACATGATTTTGATGAGTTACTTATTATGCATGCTTTTTGATTAATGTACTCTGTTACAGCATTGATGTATAAATGCCCACCCTGTTTCTGCAGATATGTTTACGTGTCCTGTAATGCATTGACCTTCTAATTGAGGTGATCTATACCTTTAACAAATGTAATGTGTTCCTACATTGATATGGTATTGCCACCCCCCTGCAGATGAGTTTAAATGTAATGCACTGAGCTGTTAATTGAGGTGCCCTTGGAAATTTTTCTACACCTTGAGTGTCCATTGTTGAAAGGGGTTTAAAGGCAGGTGGACTGATACTTGTTCCTGAATAAATGGCAAAATTTTATTGCAATGCCTGAATTCTGTTTGCAGTTGAAGTTAATAACACAAACAGTAGTATAGCTGTACTGTCACTGTGAACACTAATATAACTAAGCCATACATAGCAAAAACTACTATAAAACCTAACTGACCTTACTTTGTATTTTTGGAAATGATGTGAGTTTTATTTATTACCTGCTTAAAGTATGGTGTTGTATTATAAGGTGGGATCTCATAAGAGAACATATCTGAAATACCGAGCTGCATGTGCTGCATTCACAATTAAAGAGGTGCATTTGCTGCCACCGACTGGTAGCATACAATCGAT
Source organism: Neoarius graeffei (assembly GCF_027579695.1). Taxonomy (NCBI): domain Eukaryota; kingdom Metazoa; phylum Chordata; class Actinopteri; order Siluriformes; family Ariidae; genus Neoarius; species Neoarius graeffei. The sequence continues at coordinate 68,153,583 of NC_083576.1, forward strand.
GGAGTTCCAATCTGACGTATGCTGTTGGCGAACATGTAAGAATTAGAGCAAAGTGTGGATATTTTCTCGTAAAAAGAGATACAGTTCTATGGCTTCATGTGCAGTAGTGGGTGGGTGCAGATGATTTTCTGACATCAACAGACAGCAAATGTCAAAAACAGTCTGTTCGCAGGGCAATGGTCCTCTTGGTAGGCATTCATCTCGGCACAGATCTACTTGTTGAGGATGTACAGTTTTCAGGTGATCTGTACTGCCAAACAGTTGTGGAATGCTGTACATAAGCAATGGTCGTCCACTCGGAGAAACAGCATTCCTGCTGGGACGAAGTCTGTGGCAGTTCCACAACTGAGCCACTTCCTGCAGCTATCTCTGGGGAAAAATAGAAATAAGAGTATGCAGTGACCGTCTTTTGAATGATGACTGGGGCGCATTTCATAGACAGAAAATAGCATACAAAATAAATAATATGGGGTTCCATAATCCCATGGGTGTCCCAAAAGATGTAGACCTTTCTGCAAGTAGCCTATGCACAAGCGTTAAGTACAGAGGTGTGCGTAAAGCTGCGCCCTTGTTGTCACTTCTTGAACGTTGCGCGTTCTATGCGCCACCAACCCCGACAAAATAAGAAAATGCGTCGGCAAATCTAACATTTAAAAAGTAGCATATTTAATAATTTAACTGTGACGAAATGAATCTAAAGCAGCGGAGACCAACGAAGAATCATGTAGACCTACCTACCTCAATTATTTCCAGGCAGGTGAACCGAATGAGATTTTTTTCTAGGAAATCTCCAGAGAATTGGTCCTGGTCCTTGAGATCTTGAAACATGTTCATCCAGAATTGTGCGTGGTGTGTTCTTAGAAATCCCCACCATTGCTCAATTCTCTGATTGTGGTTACTTGATCCAGTTATGTAGCATCTTTTCGAAAACACATCATCGTGGGTATCTCTTAGAAACCGCTGTATTTGCTCCAGGGCACAATTCTCGGTACCCAGATCTGACCGGATACGAGAAGGAGTGCCGCCTCTGCTGCCAACCTCATCAATGAAATACCCAGCAATGACTTTAGGATTGCTGTTGGTGGAGAAGGCGTGAAGCCATATGACCACGCGCGAGAATCCATCCACTGCTCCATTGATGCATATTCCACACGGTTTAAGCTTGTCATATGAGTCCACATGCCACAAGAAGTTCGGGCCTGGGTTGCTGTAAAGACGTCGCCTTAGACGTCGCCTTAACCTCAGCTGCACTCCTTGAGGGTCGAGAATCTTCAGCAGAGCATGCACTGTGGATTGAGTCACGACCAATCCAGCTTGAATGCATTTCAAATGCATGAATTTGTATCCATGCATCATGCCATATTGGTTTAATTGCTCATTCAGGAAGAGCGCACCTTCCAGCAAGTCAGACTTGCCTTTCCGCCTGAACAACTCCAACAATTTCATTCGTCTCCGTAGCGTTGACATGCTTATTTGAATGCCATCCATCCTGAGACATGTTAATATTTCCCAGTGCCTCATGCCAAGAAAGAAGTAAAAGCTTATACTGCCAGAGATATCCATCATTCCCTTGCTAATCACAGCAGCCACACATCACTTCCTAGCATGAAACTGATGTGGCTAAATGATAAGCGGACATAATATTATCTCGTAATTACGAGATAATTATCTCAAAATTACGAGATAATATCTCGTAATTTTGAGATAATTATCTCGTAATTATGAGATACTATCTCGTAATTATGAGATCTTATCTTGTAATTATGAGATAATTATCTCATAATTATGAGATAACTTGCTGTTTTTTTTATTAGGTGAATGCAATGCGCTTCCGTAGTGACTGTGTGACTGGATCAAATTATGAGATAAGATCTCATAATTACAAGATAAAGATCTCATAATTACGAGATAATTATCTCGTAATTACGAGATAACTTGTCATGCTGTGACCACATGACCCATGCTGCAGTGATGAGAGGCTTGCTTGGGGGCTGTGACTGTGTGACTGGATCAGTAGGCTGCCGGTCTGCGAAACAGGTGAGCGGGATAAATTTCAACTTTAACTGAGTTTTATAAACGAATACGTTAGATATTCTCCCTCTGTAAAGCATGTTTCCTTTTTCGACTATGTTTCCAATATGCCTGTGGCTCATATTCGTTCGAAGCTTAGCAAGGCTAAGAAGCTGCGCCTATGAAAGATGTCTAATGGTGTGCTAATGTTTGCCTGCCCTGCAGAGTGATGGATGATGATGATGGCTTGTGGGATTTTCTTCGAGGACGTGGGGTGTCCGAAGACAGAATTGAAGATATGCAAGTGGACAAGGTGAGAACCGACAGTAGGCTACAATTTAGCATCTAACCGCTACTGGAGTGGCGAACTGATTGTTATGATTGCTAAGACCAGACAGCCATGGCTAATTCATCCAGGTACATAGTAATCTGTGAAGTTGCTCTCTTCTACCAACCACAGATTTTTCACGCATGCACATAATATTTCATTTCTGCATTATTACTATCGTATAGCACGGTCGCAAAAACTGCCGTGTGAACGCAAGTGGGGCTGCACCAGTGCTAACACGCTTCTCTCTAGTAAGCAGGGTTGTGACGTGTGAACGCTCCACAAAATTTACACCGGTGTAAGATATATCGCAACAAAATACATCGGTGTAGCATCGATGCAATTATGTGCCATGTGAACACCCTTAAAGAATGTGCTGCACACATCTCCAGTAATTTATTTCAGTGTAGGCACAGAAACTTCTTTGACTTAGAGAGACTTCGACTTGTGTTCCAAATCACGATAAATGTGAAGTTACAAAGCATAACGTAGTGTTGGGACAAAGCTATTTGGGCTTGCTTGGAAACAATCTGGTTTATCCGGTTTATCCAGTTCTATTTCACATCAACCCATGTCAAAAACAGTTCCTTTAAATAGGCCTATTGCTTTTGTGTCGTGACCAGTGAGCATCCTGGATAGATCATACAGATTGCCAGATACAGTTATCAGTAGGTTGCACAATGTGCGGGGTTGTACGATTGTGATATCAAATGTAGGGTGCGTCGGGATTTCCGCCTAGGTGACATGTCAGTGTTTCTGTCACGCTTAAGAAAAGACCTAATTCCTTTTTAAAACCTTTGTCCAGGTTTTGACACAAGCCTCTATGTTTGTAAGAAGTTGTAGAGTATTTATTGTGTCCATATATGTTACGCTACTTATGCATTTCTGCAAAGCGCATCAGTTGCTGTGTTTAATGATCTCCTATGTGTTGCTGGCTCTGCATGCAAACTGCAATTTTGCACCCCAATAACTAATATTCTTACACGTGAAAGGGTAGCTAGTTATTTTTTGTAAAGCTTGTCAGGGGAAACACACGAAGAATAGAATCATGCCAACTTTTACCCATGTCTAACCTGATGCATCAGCCGGTTTCATTTCACTTCTCGGAAACCATCTAACCTCGCAGCAATAGGATTCATTCACACCACTTTAGGCTTGCACTTTCAAATCACTGCTGTTTGGCCATGGTGTATGTGATGATACGTATATGTCGCATTTGAAATCGCTGAACTACAAATTCATGACGTAATGGCTTTACCTCTCCTCGCTGATTAGCCGGAGAGCCAAACTCAAACCAAGTTCTGCCCAACGTTCTGAACAGCTGGCTTTCCTGATCTAGTTATTGAAGTGAAAAGAAATTGAACAGAGGCAGGTCCAGATTTTTGTTTTCTGTTCATCATCCTTTGTTCAAATGTAGGCTATTTACTTACTAGAGTAAGTAATAGTTATGATGTGCCTGCCTCAATGAAAATTACCATGAGAGAATTCCTCCATAACTTGGTAAACAGTCAACTGAATGGCATTTTGTACTGCGTTAGTGTTCTTAAATGTCAACTATTGTTTTATGTTCATTACACTGGCCCATTACTTGAAGTGCCTTTTGATGACTTGTAATGCATACACTCAAAAAAATAAAACATTGGATTTACTTAACTGAGTTATGGCAACCGGTCCAACGAAACTGTGTTAATTTAGATGTATTGAATACAGTTATGTGTTGAAAAACTCAACATAACTGTATTCAATACATCTAAATTAACACAGTTTAATTAACACAGTTAATATTTCCCAGTGCCTCATGCCAAGAAAGAAGTAAAAGCTTATACTGCCAGAGATATCCATCATTCCCTTGCTAATCACAGCAGCCACACATCACTTCCTAGCATGAAACTGATGTGACTAAATGATAAGCGGACATAATATTATCTCGTAATTACGAGATAATTATCTCAAAATTACGAGATAATTATCTCGTAATTATGAGATACTATCTTGTAATTATGAGATCTTATCTTGTAATTATGAGATAATTATCTCATAATTATGAGATAACTTGCTGTTTTTTTTTATTAGGTGAATGCAATGCGCTTCCATACATTTTCAATGGTGGTAATTAATTTTTTTCTACTGGATTTGCTTGAGTTACTTTCATATTTGAGTTACTTTCACTTTGCAAAGGTGAGGATGTATGCATTTATGTAAATGAAGTATGGTGCATGGACTCTGTCATTGTTGATACGCATTGCTCTGCCGATCTGGAGCATTTGATTATTAAGTGCAGACCTTTCTATCTACCATGTGAGTTTACTTGTATTTCTGCTGCTGCAGTTTATGTCCCTCCAGATGCTAATGCAAAAGTTGCCATGAAAGAACTTTATGTTGCTATTAACAAGTTGCAAACCATACACCTGGATGGTGCCTTTATTGTCACTAGGAATTTTAATCACTGCACTTTGAGATCTGTACTTCCAAAGTTTCACCAGAATGTCTCCTGGACTACAAGGGGACAAAAGACTTTGGATCACGTTTACACCAATGTGGCTAATGCTTACAAACTCACACTCCTCTCCCACCTTGGACAGCCTGATCATCTTCTCTCTTTGTTCCTGTTCCCCAAGTACACCCCAACAGGGCTGCCAACTTTTCAAAATTCCTTGGAGTGAGATTTTTTTTGGGGGGGGGGTCAATGGCAAAATTTTTCCGCACACCACTCAGTAAGTGGGAATTTTGTATTCAGTTTGATATTCACTTGTCCCCCTGCATTCTGGTGTTTTGTTTGTGGGTCGTCCAGCTGGAGATGGACAATGGGGGGGGGGGGTGTTGAGATTTTGGATTTAGTAGATGTTCCTGCATTCTGGTGGATTTTTGGAGTGGCCTGCTGTGCCATACCTACATTCTTACACACCCTGACTTGCCAGGCCTTCAGCTTGTGGCCAACAAAAGCATCAAGTTTTGGCTTAAAAGCTCCCACACTAGAAAACTACAGATGACTGCCAATGTTCCTGTAGCCCTATAGACCTGCTCTTCTGTCTGCCCTGTTTGTTGCTCTTCTGTCTGTTGTTCTGTCTGTCCTGTCTGCTTTTTCTGGCTTGGCTGGACTGTCAAAATAAAATATTCCACTTTTGTCCTGCCAGTGGTCTTACCCTTCAGGACATATATTACCTTTGAAAGAATTCAAATAGTCATGTTGGTTTAATAAATGTACGCAGTCACAACAACATGCCTTTTCCGGGAGGGCAAGTTTCTTGTGTTTATTCTGAATCTTACCTGCTCTGAGTGGTAGGCAGGCCTACAGCAAAACGGTCAAGTTCTTTGATATTACAGGTGACCATGCTTTATTTACTTTAACTGAGCAATTACATACATCATAAATAATTAAAAATAAATACCCTGTAAATAAACAATAGGTATGGTGGCTAATGCCTCTTCTTGCATTTGTAATATTATCTCTTACTTGCTTGATTTTACAACATTTCCAGTATGGCTTCAAATAAAGTCATAAAGTATGATAACATACAGTAAACAAACTAAAAATGCGCCTTAATAAACATGTGCTAAGGAGGTGCTCTCCCGTGCTGCTTGTTGGGGAAGATAGAGGCTGTGGCATGGCAGTAGGCCTATAATGATTTATCATGCCTAGTACACAGCTCTCGATATGGCATTAAATATTCTCACAACACTTATAGGCTAAAATGATTAAGAAACTTTATATAAGTTCATAATTACGCCAGTAACGCCACACATTGGCGTGCATATGTACAAACCTGTCTGAGACACCCGTCTTCAACTCGGATACCTTCTTCACCCTCCTCTTCCTCTAAATTGACGGTAGGCAATTATCCAACTTCTGGCGAGTGCAGCATCATTAGATGCACCACCTACCATAGGGGAGTGTGTAAAGAAGGGAACACCTCTCTGCCTGTTTAGCCGTGCGTAAGGCATAATTGATCGATCGCAAGTGGTTGGCGCAATGCAATGGGTAGCCTAGATCAGATAGATAAGCTAGATTTTTTTCTAGCGTGAGAAATCAGAGGTATGGCGTGTGAGCGTGTGAAGACAGTCAAATGCGTGTGTCTCACGCTCATTGCGTGAAAGTTGGCAGCCCAGCACCCCAATCATCAAACGTATGAAACCCACAAAGAGGACTATCAAGATCTGGTTTGAGGGTGCTGATTCCACTCTCCAGCATCAATTTCCAGCACACAGACTGGAATGTGTTTGCTGCCCAACACAGTGATTAACACTGACACCTCCACCAGCTCTGTTCTGGACCACATTAACAAGTGTGTGGACAGAGTGACAACATACAAGAAAATAAAACCCTTCCTTAATCAGAAGCCCTGGATGAACAGAGAAGTTCGTCTCCTGCTCAAAGCAAGAGATGCAGTCTTCAGGTCTGGAGACTTTGCCTCCTGTCAAAGCAAAAGACGCAGTCTTCAGGTCTGGAGACCAGGAAGCTTACAGCTTATTCAGGGCCAACATGAGAAGTGGAATCTCCCAGGTTAAATATAACTATAAACAGGGAGTTGAAGAGCACTTTAATTCCTCTGACCCCCAGCACATGTGGCAAGGGATACGGACTATCACTGACCTCAAACCACCCAGCAATCTGCCACCAACCAGCTTGGCTTCCCTCCCTGATGAACTCAATTACTTCTGTCACACTTGTTTACCTGCCACAATGGACCCACATCACTTTGCCTAATGGTGCAGTAGGTCAACAGAGGACACCATCTCCACGGTACTCCACTCTGCTCTGACCCACCTGGACTGCCACAACTCAGATATCAGAATGTTGTTCATTGACCTTAGTGCAGCATTTAACACTGCAATCCCCTCCAAGCTGATCTGCAAGCTTAGCCAGCTTGGTATTAGCACATCCCTTTACAACTGGACTCTGGACTATCTGACTAACAGAGCCCAGTCTGTTAAGTTAGACAATCTCTCCTCCACCACTATAACCCTGAACACTGGCATGCCACAAGGCTGTGTGCTAAGTCCTCTTCTGTTTTCTTTGTTCACCCATGACTACATTCCTGTCCGTGGCTGTAACACCATAATCAAATTTGAAGATGACACCATGGTGGTGGGTTGGATCAGAGGTGATGATCAGTCAGCCTATAGGGATGATATCCAACATATGATTGCATGGTATGACAATAACAACCTGGTGCTTACCACACAGAAGACAAAGGAGATCATCATGGACTTCAGGTGGATTAGAAGCCATGCACACATACCCATATTTACAAACACAATATTTGTATATTGTAACATTCCTTGCCCATCACTGTATATACTGTAACATATAGCATCATGATGGTACAGTACTTACTTCTGGCACTTATCTGTAAATAGGGTGGCACGCTGCTGTAGTGGTTAGCACTGTCACCTCACCACAAGAAGGTTCTGGGTTTGAGCCTTTCTATGTGGAGTTTGCATGTTCTCCCAGTGTCTGTGTGGGTTTCCTCCGCGTGTTCCGGTTTCCCCCACACTCCAAAGACATGCAGGTTAGGTTAATTGGTGGCGCTAAATTGACCGTAGGTATGAATGAGAGTGTGAATGGTTGTTTGTCTCTATGTGTCAGCCCTGCTTTGCGGATCATCTCCTTGCCATGGGGAAGCAGCTTGCATGCCGCAATGACCCCTAGAGCTATACCGGCGGGAGCTTCGGCTCCTGGTAGGGTCTCCCATGCCAGATTGGTCAAAGGGTAATGGCCCGACAAAGAATGATCCAATCCACCCAGAGGTAGCTGTGGCGACATACCTTCTGTTGACCCCCAAGCCAAAGAAAAAGATGAGTACTACAACAATTAAATGCACCAAAGTTTCAGCCCTTGCTAACCCTGGCCTGATCCTGCTCTGAATCAAGCTTCTCGTATCACAAGGTTGAATGATGGAAATCCCTCAAATCCTACTGAACGGGCCTTTCCCGATGGAGGAGGAGTGGGATCATCAAATCCCCGTTTGTTAAGATGTAAAAACCCTATTTGCATCAGTACGTTTAACGTCCTGGCCGTAGCTAAGCCTGGAAGACTTCAAGAACTTGTTTCATGTGCCTCAAAATACAAAATAGATGTCATCTGCATACAAGAACACAGGTTCTATCACCCCGACTCGGAACTAGAATACAGGACAATAGAGAACTACCAGCTGATTTCATCGTCAGCATATAAGAACCAGCAGGGCTCCACTATTGGGGGTGTAGGAATACTCCTTTCCCCCAGAGCCATATCCAATATGTTACACACCGAAAAGATTTCCGATAGGGTGATGGCGGCCAAGTTCAAGAACAATCCAAAGCTGACAATCATCTGCTGCTATAGTCCTACCAACATGAGTGACACCGCTACAGTAAGCCAATTCTATACTGACTTGAAGACCGTGTCAGAAAACATCCCCCCGCAGGATTTTCTCGTCATCGGAGGTGACTTTAATGCCCAAATTGGCGAAGACGATGCTCCTTTCACCTACAACTCCATGACGAACAGGAACGGACTTGAGCTCCTAGACTTTGCTGATGAATTTCAACTATCCATCTCTAACACCAGATTTAAGAAGTCTATGAACAAGTTATGGACACACCAGCATCCCACTGGTGCTCGCTCACAACTAGACTACATCTTGGTAAGAAAGAAGTGGAAGAACAGCATCAGGAATGCTCAGGCGTATTCCTCATTTGCAAGTGTTGGCTCTGACCACAGGATTGTAACCTGTTCCATCTGCTTAAGCCTGAGAGCCTCCAAGAAGTCTGTCAAACACCTTGTGAAGCAAATAGACTGGCGACTTGTTACCACTAGTCCCCATCTATCCTCAACATATGCTATAGAAGTGCACAACCGCTTCGAGGTACTAGCGAAATGTGATGATGACATTGATACTCAGTACCTAAATATCATGACTGCAGCTGAAGAGGTTGCCCTTAAGTCCCTCCCAAAGAAGAAGAAAGCCAAGGCTAACCATCTAAGCACCCACCTGCAAGTTATCAAGGTGAGACATCGCCTTTTCTCTTTACAACGGTCTGTAAACGTCTGGGGACTGAGGAGACAAGTTGCTCAAGTTTAGGGATAGGAACATTAACCTATTCTTGTCTAATGTAGGATTCTAGTTGCTCAACTGTCTTAGGTCTTTTTTGTCGTATCTTCCGTTTTATGATGCGCCAAATGTTTTCTATGGGTGAAAGATCTGGACTGCAGGCTGGCCAGTTCAGTACCCGGACCCTTCTTCTACACTGCCATGATGCTGTAATTGATGCAGTGTGTGGTTTGGCATTGTCATGTTGGAAAATGCAAGGTCTTCCCTGAAAGACGTCGTCTGGATGGGAGCATATGTTGCTCTAGAACCTGGATATACCTTTCAGCATTGATGGTGACTTTCCAGATGTGTAAGCTGCCTATGCCACACGCACTAATGCAACCCCATACCATCAGAGATGCAGGCTTCTGAACTGAGCGCTGATAACAACTTGGGTCGTCCTTCTCCTCTTTAGTCCAAATGACACGGTGTCCCTGATTTCCATAAAGAACTTCACATTTTGATTCGTCTGACCACAGAACAGTTTTCCACTTTGCCACAGTCCATTTTAAATGAGCCTTGGCCCAGAGAAGATGTCTGCGCTTCTGGATCATGTTTAGATACGGCTTCTTCTTTGAACTATAGAGTTTTAGCTGGCAACGGCGAATGGCACGGTGAATTGTGTTCACAGATAATGTTCTCTGGAAATATTCCTGAGCCCATTTTGTGATTTCCAATATAGAAGCATGCCTGTATGTGATGCAGTGCCGTCTAAGGCCCTGAAGATCACGGGCACCCAGTATGGTTTTCCGGCCTTGACCCATATGCACAGAGATTCTTCCAGATTCTCTGAATCTTTTGATGATATTATGCACTGTAGATGATGACATGTTCAAACTCTTTGCAATTTTACACTGTCGAACTCCTTTCTGATATTGCTCCACTATTTGTCAGCGCAGAATTAGGGGGATTGGTGATCCTCTTCCCATCTTTAGTTCTGAGAGCCGCTGCCACTCCAAGATGCTCTTTTTATACCCAGTCATGTTAATGACCTATTGCCAGTTGACCTAATGAGTTGCAATTTGGTCCTCCAGCTGTTCCTTTTTTGTACCTTTAACTTTTCCAGCCTCTTATTGCCCCTGTCCCAACTTTTTTGAGATGTGTTGCTGTCATGAAATTTCAAATGAGCCAATATTTGGCATGAAATTTCAAAATGTCTCACTTTCGACATTTGATATGTTGTCTATGTTCTATTGTGAATACAATATCAGTTTTTGAGATTTGTAAATTATCGCATTCCATTTTTATTTACAATTTGTACTTTGTCCCAACTTTTTTGGAATCGGGGTTGTATATCCGTGCTGAAACAGAGTTCATCCAAGGTAAAATTTTCCAACTGGAAAAAGAAAACACTTCGAACAAGCATGTTGCCGCCCGGAAAACCATCAATGAGATAACAGGCAGAAAGCATAGACCCTCTATCACCATTAAGGGCGGATCTCCAGAGAAAAGAAAAAACAACTGGCTGTCCCACTTCCGCAATCTTCTTGGGCATCCTGCAAACTTCCCAGACAATCAAAATCTCCCCAAAATACAGACTGCAGATAATTTGGACAATTCAACTGAGCCTTTCACAATGGATGAGCTGCTCGACGTGGTTAAGATGACTAAAACAAACAAGTCCCCTGGCCTTGATAATATCCCAGCAATATTATGGAAAGACCCTGTATTCCACAGCTTACTCTTGGATATCTGTAACAACACTTTCTCTGACCTGGCACCACCCTTAAAATGGCTAGAATCCGGCATTATCCCAGTTCCAAAGAAGGGAGATCTCACAAACCCGTTCTTCTATAGAGGCATATCACTAATACCAATAGCAGCCAAAATGTACAACAAACTCATTCTGAACCAATTTATACCACTGGTAGACCCACTTCTCCACATGAATCAGAATGGTTTTAGAACAGGAAGATCTACAATCACCCAGACACTAACTCTTAGAAGAATAATAGAGGAGATGAACAGGTACAACATGGATGTCATTGTCTGCTTTGTAGATTTCAATAAAGCCTTCGACTCCATCTGTAGAGAGACCATGTTTGAGATACTTCCCCTGACTATGTCCTCCGGATATCCATAGACATGCACCCTGAGAGAGGCCTTCAGCTCCAAGCTCGAAAAAGCCGCAGGCATCCTGCCGAATACCTCACTGATCTCGACTATGCTGACGATATAGCAACTGTCTCGGAACATGTTAGAGACGCAGAGTCCCTTCTTCAAGCACTTGAATCATCAGCCTCCCTAGTAGGTCTCTACTGTAATGAAGCTAAGAAGGAATATATCTCTACTATCGCAGATACCACAAGCACCTCCTGTCTTTCTGGTAAGGAAATAAAGCGCGTTGATGATTTTAAGTACCTCGGCTCCTACATAATGGACTCATATAAGGATTTTAAGACTCGTAAGGCACTTGCCTGGAAGGCATGCAACCCCCTCGACAAGATATGGTGCTCGAATTTGGAAAATAACCTGAAAATCCGCTTCTTTAAATCTGTTGTGGAGCCCATTCTCCTCTATGGAGCCGAGACCTGGACCCACACAGTACAACAACAGCAGAGACTGGACGGTAACTATACCAACTTGCTACGCCGAGTTCAGAATATCCACTGGTCAATGCATGCTATGCTACAGGAGATTTACAGAGACCTGTCCCCAATTTCTACTCGGGTTAGGCAAAGGAGGCTGAAGTTCGCTGGGCACTGCTACCGTGCCAAGGATGAAGCAATCTCCTGACTGATACTGTGGAGCCCAAGCCGGTTCCCTGTGAGGTCACGAAAGCTAACTTTCCCTGCCACCATCGCAAGGGACTCGGGAATACCTTTGCAGGATCTTCCATCCGCAATGGCCAACCGAGAGGTGTGGCGAACTGTTGTATGCAACATCTCGGCCAAGGCCGAAGGATGATGATGATGAGCCCTGTGATGACCTGGCGACTTGTCCAGGGACCAGACTTTTCCCTGACTTGTCCCTGCCTCTTGCCCATAGTCAGCTGGGATAGGCTCCAGCTTGCCCACAACCCTGCACAGGATAAGCAGCTACAGATAATGGATGGATGTACTTATCTGTAAATAATACTGTATTTTACACTTCTGGTTAGATGCTAACTGCATTTCATTGGCTTTGTAACTGAACTTTGTGCAACAACAAAGTTTAATCTAATATTATATTACAGTAGTAAAGCATTTTGACCTGTTTCACTTGGGTTATGTAAATGATTTACAGGCAACAGGTTGAATCTAGAGCTCTTTTGGGAGAATCATGTTCTTCCCATGTTCACATAGGTTTCATCTGATTTCTCCAGTTTCCCTCCACTGTCAGAAAACATGTATGTAGGTGAACTGAATAATTGTCCATTGGTGTGAATGAGTGTGTGAATGTGTATGTGTGTGTGCATGATGCTCCTGGATGGCATCCAATCTGGGGTGAATTTCCTTGCATCATGCCCACTATTACTGAGATTCATTGCAACCCTGACCGGGTTAAACAATGTTCTTTCTATTTGAAAGAAACTTTCATCCTACATAGAAGCCAAGAACACAGCATCATCATTTCACAAAAGGTTTCATTTAGACCATCTTTAGAAAGCTAAAAATGTTAATGTTAACCATCCAACAGACCCCTGAGTAGCTTTATCCCTAAGAGTATGCTCATGTGATCAGTCCACTGCTGACATGTCCCAAACCACAGTGTGTGTTTTGGCCACAGTTGCTTAATTTTGTGTTCATGCTTTGAAAACAATACACAATAACACAGCATGCATATACCTCACAATAAGAAATATTAAAACAATTTGAAACTTCAGTGATATGTTTATATTCCCTATCATTATAAAGTCATTTATTGGTTTATGGTCCCTATTTGTAAATACTGCAAAATTACTAAACTATTAAATATAGTCCAGTTGAGATCAATAATGAACAAACAAATGTAAAAACAAACAAACAAAACCACCATAAAGTTATTCTTATTATAATATACAGAGCAAATATAAACATATCAATTTAACAAACAACTTTACATTGTAAAATATTTGTGTGTTTATATGAGGTGTAATTAATCAGGATGTATTTCTGAGATCTCATCTCATCTCATCTCATCTCATTATCTCTAGCTGCTTTATCCTGTTCTACAGGGTCGCAGGCAAGCTGGAGCCTATCCCAGCTGACTACGGGCGAAAGGTGGGGTACACCCTGGACAAGTCACCAGGTCATCACAGGGCTGACACATAGACACAGACAACCATTCACCCTCACACCTACGGTCAATTTAGAGTCACCAGTTAACTTAACCTGCATGTCTTTGGACTGTGGGGGAAACCGGAGCACCCGGAGGAAACCCACGCGGACACGGGGAGAACATGCAAACTCCACACAGAAAGGCCCTTGCCGGCCACGGGGCTCGAACCCAGACCTTCTTGCTGTGAGGCGACAGCGCTAACCACTACACCACCATGCCGCCATTTCTGAGATCTTGGTATTAAAAAAAAGTTGGTAATCTATCTAAATGCTTTGATCAAATTTAAATCACCCATTATCATCATCATCACTGCCGAACCTGATCCGGGCTTGAGGTGAACCGTGTTTGGTTTATTTGGCCAGAATTGCAGTAGAAGCGTGGCCGGTTACTTTCTGCACACTCACACACCTATGGGCAATTTAAAGTAGCCAGTTAACCTTACTGCATGTCTTTGGACTGTGTGTGTGTGGGGGGGGGGGGGGACAGGAGCACACCCACACAAACATGGGGAGAACATGCAAACTCCACACAGAAAGGCCCCCATTGGCCACTGCGCTTGAACCCAGAACCTGCTTGCTGTGAGGCGACAGTGCTAACCACTACATTACCTTGCAGCCCTTCACCCAATATAGCTTTGTACAAACTTTTACACCTCACCGTGGCTGACACCTTACAGTGGTGGTGGGGTTTGTGTGTCTCAATGACCCTGAGAGCTATGCCAGTTGGGACTTAGGTCCCTGGTAGGTTCAACCTTGCCAGATTGGTCGACGGGTAGAGACCAGACGAAGATCAGCCAACCTTTTTTGGCCCTCCAGTTGATTGGGGGTTAGGCATTAGGCTAATTACCTATTCCTGTGAAAAAAATTCTTGATTACCGAAACCTTGAGAAGCAGAGCAAATAAGAGGCCTTATGTGCCTCTTGGCACGAAGAAGATAGATAACAGGTAACAAGCTTTTACGGAGTGGAATTTGTCAGTGGGGCCAAAAAGCAGTTGTTTTATTAAAAAATAAGTAAGTAAGAAGTAAGTAAGTAAATATAAAATAAAAATAGGCCAGATCAACTATGAATATATAATCCTAGTAGTTAAAATAGTTAAAAACTCTGTGTGTTAAATCTCATTATCTCTAGCTGCTTTATCCTGTTCTACAGTGTCGCAGGCAAGCTGGAGCCTATCCCAGCTGACTACGGGCAAAAGGCAGGGTACACCCTGGACAAGTCGCCAGGTCATCACAGGGCTGACACATAGACACAGACAACCATTCACACTCACATTCACACCTACGGTCAATTTAGAGTCACCAGTTAACCTAACCTGCATGTCTTTGGACTGTGGGGGAAACCGGAGCACCCAGAGAAAACCCATGTGGACAACATGCAAACTCCGCACAGAAAGGCCCTCACTGGCCACGGGGCTCAAACCCAGACCTTCTTGCTGTGAGGCAACAGCGCTAACCACTACACCACCATGCCGCCTTGTGTGTTAAATCATTTTGCTCAAACTATTGGTTATGTATATAACTAAAAATGTTCTAGATCAACTCAAAATTGTCCAATGTACTCAAACCTCTAAGTTATTATAATTTTCACAGTATTTCTTAAAGTTTCAATTGTCAATGAAAATCACTATAAGTTTTAATATTTTTATCCACATTGTTATATTTTATTTATTCTGTTCTTCTTTTGGCTGCTCCTGATTAGGGGTCGCCACAGCGGATCTTTCGTCTCCATTGCTCCTTGTCTTCCACATCCTTCTCTACCACACCTGCCACTTTCATGTCCTCTCTCACCACATCCATGTATCTCCTCTCTGGCCTTCCTCGTTTTCGTGTAGTTCCATCCTCAACATCCTCCTTCCAACATGCTCTGCATCTCTTCTCAGGATGTGCCCATACCAGCTCAGTCTCATCTCTCTTAGCTTCATTCCCAAGCTCTCCACATGTGCTGTCCCTCTGATGTGCTCGTTCTTTATCCTGTCCAACCTCCCATCGCAAACCTTAACATCCTCAACTCCGCCACCTCCAACTTTGCCTCCTGTCTCTTCGTTAAGGGTACGGTCTCCAATCCATACATCACAGCTGGTCTCACTACTGTCTTATACATCTTACCTTTCACTTTTGCTGGGATTTTCCCATCACAAATGACTCCCGAAATCCTTCTCCAACTGCTCCACCCTGCCTGCACACTCTTTCTCACCTTACTATCACAGCCCCCATTTTCCTGCACAGTTGACCCCAGGTACTTGAATTCACCAACTTTCTTTCCATCTACTCCTTGCATCTTCACTACACTCTCATCCCCATTCTCATTGATGATTTTATTTATTCTGTTCATTATTATATATTTGCCATTAATTTATATTTGTTATGCACAGCTTTCATGTAAATAAGTGTCAGCTTTTGAAACCCTGTGCTTAATAAAGTTCATCTCATCTCATTATCTCTAGCCACTTTATCCTTCTACAGGGTCGCAGGCAAGCTCGAGCCTATCCCAGCTGACTACGGGCGAAAGGCGGGATACACCCTGGACAAGTCGCCAGGTTATCACAGAGCTAACACAGAGACAAACAACCATTCACACTCACATTCACACCTACGGTCAATTTAGAGCCACCAATTAGCCTAACCTGCATGTCTTTGGACTGTGGGGGAAACCAGAGCACCTGGAGGAAACCCACGCAGACATGGGGAGAACATGCAAACTCCGCACAGAAAGGCCCTCGTCGGATGCTGGGCTCGAACCCAGGACCTTCTTGCTCTGAGGTGACAGTGCTAAACACTACACCACTGTGCCACCCCCAATAAATAACATCCATCCATCCATTATCTGTAGCCGCTTTATCCTGTTCTACAGGGTCGCAGGCAAGCCGGACCCTATCCCAGCTGACTATGGGCGAGAGGCGGGGTACACCCTGGACAAGTCGCCAGGTTATCGCAGAGCTAACACAGAGACAAACAACCATTCACACTCACATTCACACCTCCGGTCAATTTAGAGCCACCAATTAGCCTAACCAGCATGTCTTTGGACTGTGGGGGAAACCCACGCAGACATGGGGAGAACATGCAAACTCCACACAGAAAGGCCCTCGTCGGCCACTGGGCTCGAACCCAGGACCTTCTTGCTCTGAGGTGACAGTGCTAAACACTACACCACCGTGCCACCCCCAATAAATAACATCCATCCATTATCTGTAGCCGCTTTATCCTGTTCTACAGGGTCGCAGGCAAGCTGGACCCTATCCCAGCTGACTGTGGGCGAGAGGCGGGGTACACCCTGGACAAGTCGCCAGGTAGACCCCGAAGCCGCCACCAGGCGCCGCTAAAACCGCCATTTAGAATTTAAGCCGCCACCAGCCAATAATTTTGTAAGCCAATTTGAGCCGCTATCTAATAAAATTTGGCTGAGCCACTAAGAATTGTGTACATCAAATAATGGGTTTATCCACATCATGAGCTACAAGAAAAGTGACACAAACATGATCAACTGTACACACTAGTAGTAACACAATAGAGACGTATAGGCATACACTGTAGAGATTTAGAACTGATATCACAGCACAGAGAGCCACCACAAGCTTGCCGTTGTGACTACCTGTCTGGCTTCCCGCCCCTCACACCGTTACCACGATACACTGGGGAACCCGGGAACCCACCCAGAGCATCAATCGACTCCGATATCGACGAGATGGCTGCATTCTTTGCCGCTGCTGAGGGAAAGTGTAAAGGTATTTTTTTTTGTTTGTTTGTTTGTTTCACATACTTGGAGATTGATTAAAAAAAAGTACTCCACCACTCTACTTTCATCATAGTAAGATAGCTGCCAGTCCTTCACTGGTCATTGCTAGTGAGAGTAGATAGCTAGATGCCTTCCTCGAACAATCCAGATTAGCTTATTATTAGCATTGAACTACAATCTTGCTAGATGTATATTTACAATGAAGTAAGAGACCAGGGGACCTGTGGTAATTTGCTATTTATTCCCCCCATTTGTTTGATCCGTTCGCCCGGATATATGCCACACAGTGACGTCCAGTATCAGCCATTTGTAGCCATAAACATTTTGGTGGTTGCAGCAGCCATTAAGGTTTTGGCTGAGTCAGCTAGCCAGCCAATAATTTCATCAGCCAGCCATTATCCTGAAAACAAACGGCTTCGGGGTCTATCGCCAGGTTATCGCAGAGCTAACACAAAGACAAACAACCATTCACACTCACGGTCAATTTAGAGCCACCAATTGGCCTAACCAGCATGTCTTTGGACTGTAGGGGAAACCCACACAGAAAGACTCGAACCCAGGACCTTCTTGCTGTGAGGCAACAGTGCTGACCACTACACCACCCTCAATAAATAACAATTTTTAAATCGGTGTGTTAGTCTCCTGGCCGCCAGAGGGCAGTAGTGTAAAAGGTAGTGAAAGCGGAATATTGTCTAAACCAGTGAGAAAGCGGGTATGAACTTCCGGTTTTTGATGCATGTTCCATTTCGTTTATTAAAACGATTGTTCAGGGTAAAATGGTGTTATATTTCCATGATTAATCCATTTGATCCAGTGAGTTAATAAACTGGTTATTGTACATGTTGTGTTTGGGTTGAACGATGTGCGCCATGTTTGATGGGAGTAGCTTGTCAGCGATGCAGACTTCTCAGTGCCACACTCAGAATAACTACAGGTGGGAACCACTACAGTGTGCACACACAATTTCTCCAGTAGCATGTTTTCTGGGTGAAAATTAGAATAGCAGACGAATCAAATACTCCACCAGAAATAAACGTATATTAATAATATAAACGCTGCTTGGCTTCATAAAGTGTTATTCTTACATTTACTTCAGCTTCCTTTTAATTCATGATATTAATATTACTTACCTAGTTTAATATAATAAGTAATGTAAAAGAAAAAGACCTTCAGAATGTCTTCAGTGTATTATAACTTGTCCTCTCTACAGTCCCCAGGAACTTGCTTTGGAAATTAAAGCATTCATCAGTGGTGTTGACCAGACACAAGGGCGTAAACTCAGTGTTCGTGATCATGCCCGCTGTGCTGTGCGACTCCTCCGCACTGTCCCGGCATGCCGAGGAGCAGTCCTAGAGCACCTGCGGGGGGTTTATGATGAATACGTGGCGTCCTTTTTTCAAGACCTGGAGGCTGAGATTGAGAGTGGCAGTAACAGTACTGCGACAGGAACCAACACCAGTATGTCCAACCTGGAGGATGTGGTTAAAGAGATCCATGCCGTCCTGCTAGAGTTTATTCGGCTTAACCCGAAAGCCTGGGCTCCACTGGTGTCTTCTTGGGCAGTGGATCTGCTTGGCCAGCTCAGCAGCAAGCATGCAGGGAGAAGAGCAGCTCCTCACTCGTCTAGTCTGAATGAACTCCTGCAGCTATGGATGTCATGTTCAGCCACTCGTTCCCTCATGGAGTGTTACTCCCAGTGCCTGGCAGCAATGTTGGCCTGGTGTCCTGACGCCTGTGTGGATGCTTTGTTGGACACATCTGTACAGCACTCACCTCATTTCGACTGGGTGGTTGCCCACATTGGATCTGCTTTCCCTGGCACCATCATCAGCAGGGTACTTGCTTGTGGACTGAAGGACTTTTATGCACATGGATATCCTTCAAGTGAAAAATCCAGCCAGCTGCAAGCAATGGATAAAAGCAACAGGGTGCCAAAAATCGGCTCTGTGGTGGGCATCCTTGGGCATTTAACCTCCAGGCATTCTGACAGCATTAAGAGAGAGCTTCTCAGGATGTTCCATGATAGCTTGTCCACCTCACCACAAAATGCACCTCCGTCTTCGGGGGCTGCATGGTGGGAGAACTCACCTCATCTCCGCAGGGCCACTGTGCCTTTCTTGCTTCAACTGGCTGCTCTCTCGCCAACTCTACTTGGGGCCGTGTCAGTCGAACTAGTGGAATTTCTTCGTCCACCTGTGCTACTCCAGCTGCATGCTCAGTTCCAGGGCTTGCCCAGAGAAGAGCTGGAGAACATGTTGGGCTTAGCAGTGCACCTGATCAGTCAGAGCCCTGCAGGTGGAGCACGGGTACTGCGCTTTCTTGCCGACACTGCCACACCAGCCTCTGTTATCATTTCAGGCCCAACGCCCTCACCGCACGATGGTGTACGTGAAGCTTGTGACCGTCTACTTCAGATGCTCCTTCTGCATCTCCACAAACTTGTGTACAACAGACCTGATAATGAAGAGCCATATCCACACTCGTCGTCCACCTGTGCAGTGCCACGCGTGATCCCATTTCTTGAGGAACTGCAGGCCCATGTTGGCGAGCTCTGTGCTGAGACACTCAGACTTGAAAGAAAAAGACATCTCTGGTTGCATCAGCTGCTGTGTCTGTTGTCTGTTTATGGTGGTCCTAGTGTGGCTACTGAAGCCTTGTGCCAGCTGCTCGCACAAGCCAGGAACCCTGAGGAGCTGGCATTAGCCTCACAACTCCACTCCCCTCTTTCCTCCTCCATCCCTGGACTGCTTCCAGCAGCTGTGGCACGCTGCGTTGCTCAAATCCACACCCAAAACTTGAACAGTAGAGAGTTAGCACAGATCTTGAACAACCTGGCTACAGCAGTACAGAGCCAGGAAGAAGACTGCAAAGCAGGCAGTGCTCCATCTGGAAGTTCAACGCACTCATCAATGGCAGCTCAGGTTGGAGCTGCAGTTTCCAGCCATCTCCATGATTTCTGTCCACTGCTCCTTCACGGTGACACCATAGTATCTAGAGCAGCTGCTCGCCTTCTGTCCTGCAGCCAGCTACCAAAAGCTTGCACACCAGCACACCTACTACTGATATCACGGGCAGCGGTGGCACATTTCTTCATAGCCCTGCGGCAAAGAGGGGAGGGACTGAAGGTTGGAGGTCAGGGTGGTGGAGAGGCAGTTGGTTACTCTATGCGCTTACTCTCCCACCTGGCAGGTTACTCCTCCCTGACACTCAAAATCGTGCTGCAGCATCTTGTGGAAGGAGCGTTACATAAGGGCAACCGAGATCTCTTTGGAGGCCAGAAAGACACTCCTGATGAAGATGTTGCTCTCACACCCTCTCAAGTTCCAGACTTGGGTGCCTCACTGCTGGACATCAACTATAAATTTGGCACGACTGTCAACTTCTCTGGTAGCGTGTGGTCTGTGTTCCATGCTGGGGTGATTGGAAAGGGTCTGAAACCTCCTCACATTCCTTCACACTCAGAACCTGATAAGGTAAACCAGAACATGCAGACTTTGCTTGCCGTCACAGTGCAGTGCTGTAGCTGTGGTGGAGGAGGAAGCAGCAGTAACGGATCAGGCTCTGGAAATTCCCGCTGCCATCCAGCCGGTGAATCCGTTTTGGATGAGCCCTCCCCGATCAATGCAGAAGCTGCCAAGGTTATTGCAGTAACTCTGGTGGAGAACGTTTGCCCAGATGTAGCAAATGGAGAATTGTCCTGGCCACCTGAGGAACATGCCAAGACTACTGTTGAACGAGACATTCACATCCGCCGATGTTTTGAAGCCAATCCTGTGTTGTTCCACCTTCTTCGAGTGGTGGCAGCTGGACGCCCAGCTCTCTGCTATTGCTCTGCTGTTTTGAGGGGACTTCTGGCCACACTATTGGCTCACTGGGAGGCTTCAAGAGAGCCTTCAGTGGCAGATTCCCCCTGGCATCTCCAAGCATCTTGCCTGCTAGTGTCCTGTATGGGAGAAGGTCAGCTTTTGCCACCGGTGCTAAGTAACATCCATGAAGTCTTTCCTAATCTCTCCCCATTTGAGGTTAGACTTTTGCTGCTAGGTGTGTGGGAGTATATGCGTGGGAACAGCCCTATGCCACAGAAATTTGCTTTTATTGCGGAGAAAGGAATGTTTTTCAGAGATTTCTCTCGGGACGGTGATGTGGCGCGTTACATTGCACCAATCCACAGTGTACTTCACAAGAACATTGACCGACTCGGACACTTGTGTTGGAGGTTTCAGATATAGCAAATCTGTTTTTAGGATAATTGATGTTCGGAGTTGCTATTTGCCATAAAATTTCTGAGTAGTATAATTCCTACATCCTTTTGTTTTAAAAGTTTATAGTGAACAACAATCAAAGTGGAATGTTCAGTTGATGTGATTAGTTCACATGATTTTTGAGGGTCCTTTCAGCTTATAAAAGTGTGAGTTCAATGAAATGGGAGGAGAAATGCATTCTTTATAAATTGTTTAAAAAAGTTTGGACCATTAAAAGTACAATAGTCTTTTTCTATCTTGTACTTATTTTTTACATTAGTCATTTGTTTATATGGCTTTGGTAGTAATAGTTTGAGGTTACAGCTCCTGTTTGGAAATTTAATAATATGAATATTCATATTCAATAATATGTATATAACACATTTTATGAGTCATGTGCTTTTTGAATCTTTTTTTCAACATGCCCTGGGGGAAATAAAAAAGGTTTTGAAAATCTGTTTTGAGGTGCTACATTCTTTGAACATTTTACTCAAATTGTGAACAACAGAGTTGCACACATGATACACGAGTTGTGTTTAAACTGAAGTTAATGTGACAGGGCGGCACGGTGGTGCAAGTTTAAAAGCAAGAAGGTTCTGGGTTCGAGCCTTTCTGTGTAGAGTTTGCCTGTTCTCCCCGTGTCCGTGTGGGTTTCCTCCGCGTGCTCCGGTTTCCCCCACAGTCCAAAGACATGCGGTTAGGTTAACTGGTGACTCTAAATTGACCGTAGGTGTGAATGTGAGTGTGAATGGTTGTCTGTGTCTATGTGTCAGCCCTGTGATGACCTGGCGACTTGTCCAGGGTGTACCCCGTCTTTCGCCCGTAGTCAGCTGGGATAGGCTCCAGCTTGCCTGCGACCCTGTAGAACAGGATAAAGCGGCTAGGGATAATGAGATGAGATGAGAGTTGCACACATAATACACGAGTTGTGTTTAAACTGAAGTTAATGTGACAGGGCGGCATGGTGGTGTAAGTTTAAAACAAGAAGGTTCTGGGTTCGAGCCCAACGACCGACGAAAGCCTTTCTGTGTAGGGTTTGCCTGTTCTCCCCGTGTCTGCATGGGTTTCCTCTGGGTGCTCCGGTTTCCCCCACAGTCCAAAGACATGCAGGTTAGGTTAACTGGTGACTCTAAATTGACCGTAGGTGTGAATGTGAGTGTGAATGGTTGTCTGTGTCTATGTGTCAGCCCTGTGATGACCTGGCGACTTGTCCAGGGTGTACCCCGTCTTTTGCCCGTAGTCAGCTGGGATAGGCTCCAGCTTGCCTGCGACCCTGTAGAACAGGATAAAGCGGCTAGAGATAATGAGATGAGATGAGGTTCTGGGTTCTAGCCCAGCGACTGGCGAAAGCCTTTCTGTGTAGGGTTTGCCTGTTCTCCCCGTATCTGCATGGGTTTCCTCCGGGTGCTCCGGTTTCCCCCACAGTCCAAAGACATACGGTTAGGTTAATATGGGACGGCCTTGTGCTAACTCCCAACTGCTCCCCGGGCGCTGTTAGCATGGCTGCCCACTGCTCTGGGTATGTGTGTGTGCTCACTGCTTCAGCTGGGTTAAATGCAGAGAGGAATTTCACAAGTGTGTGATGAATAAAGTTGTGCTTTATTTCTTTAAATCTATTTACAGTACAGAAAATTGATTTGCATAAATCAGGATTTACATGCCAGATTTTTCACAGGGAGTCTGCAAGCTTGTTAAATGAGTCTAAAGCGTTTTATTTATGATTTTTTTAAATACGAAATGGTGCCAATTATGCGCGTCCACGTCCGTGTAAGTTTCCATGGTGACAAGTTGCTCGCGCTTGGATCGCACGAGCCGAGCACTAGTGGGCGGGATTTATTAATCTCGTCAATCCAAGATGGCGGCTGCCTTCAATGAAAGGTAAAATAAAGATTTTTAAAACTGTCTTATTTACTTCTTGTTGTCTTGCTTTTCTGCACGCATGTCGATGCCGTGTTATGTTTTTTACTCTTGGTGCGAGTTATGTGATAACGCTGAAGAATTCAGGCAGGTATTAAATGAGGAAGCCGGATGAATGCGTGGCTTTGGAGTTGTTAGCATTTGAATTAGCTAGCTAGCGACATGCTAATAATACTGGTCCCACGGCTCATCTTTGCGTTTATTGACGAAGCTTGTTTTATATCAGGGGTATTTATATACATTGGTTTCCTACGCTTTTAAACAAGTTGTTCACACACTGGCGTCCTTATTGGATTGAATTGTCCTTGATGCTACATGTAGAGAGCTAGCACCGGAAGATGGCTGGCTGATTTGATCTAAGATGAGTGTGAGGATCTAGTAATCAGCAGGATCTTCTTCAGTTCAACATCCGTGTCCTGAACAGCAGACGCACCTGTTTCCAACAGTTCAAGTGCCATTTGGTCGTTAATGTCTCTGACTCCTTTTGTGCTGGGTTTTTGCAGTCATCTTTCATGAATCAGGTGGTTTTTTTTCCTCCTTCTTCTTGTTGTTTCAGCCGAAAGTGCTACTAAGATCTCATTTTTTCCAAAATATCTGACACGTTTTCTTTTCATGCTCTGGGTTTGCACAAAGGTGCTTGGACAAGTAGTCATTTTGATTGATAAGCACTTAAATGTAATTAAGGATCAGTTTAATGTGTAGCATGTTAATGTTAAATACACTAATATTTTTAGTAATATGTCACTTGCGAGCTTTAAAAAAAAGTATGTTGTGCAAATACACCACTGCCTTTTTTTTAATTTAATTTTATATATACACTACCATTCAAAAGTTTGGGGTCACTTTGAAATGTCCTTATTTTTGAAAGAAAAGCACTGTTCTTTTCAATGAAGATCACTTTAAACTAATCAGAAATGCACTCTATACGTTGCTAATGTGGTAAATGACTATTCTAGCTGCAAATGTCTGGTTTTTGGTGCAATATCTCCATAGGTGTATAGAGGCCCATTTCCAGCAACTCTCACTCCAGTGTTCTAATGGTACAATGTGTTTGCTCATTGCCTCAGAAGGCTAATGGATGATTAGAAAACCCTTGTACAATCATGTTAGCACAGCTGAAAACAGTTTCGCTCTTTAGAGAAGCTATAAAACTGACCTTCCTTTGAGCAGATTGAGTTTCTGGAGCATCACATTTGTGGGGTCGATTAAATGCTCAAAATGGCCAGAAAACGTGTCTTGACTATATTTTCTATTCATTTTACAACTTATGGTGGTAAATAAAAGTGTGACTTTTCATGGAAAACACAAAATTGTCTGGGTGACCCCAAACTTTTGAACCGTAGTGTATATAGAACACCAGTGCCTGAAAACTACAGTACTACTTTATTTACCCAACTGAAGGAGGAAATCTCTTGTAATCCCCCAAAATGCTAGTTTAATCCATCCTGGCTGGAAAATGAGGAGTATATCATTTGCATAATTGAGGATAATAGGGGGCGGCACGGTGGTGTAGTGGTTAGCACTGTCGCCTCACAGCAAGAAGGTCCGAGTTCGAGCCCCGTGGCCGGCGAGGGCCTTTCTGTGCGGAGTTTGCATGTTCTCCCCGTGTCCGCATGGGTTTCCTCCGGGTGCTCCGGTTTCCCCCACAGTCCAAAGACATGCAGGTTAGGTTAACTGGTGACTCTAAATTGACCGTAGGTGTGAATGTGAGTGTGAATGGTTGTCTGTGTCTATGTGTCAGCCCTGTGATGACCTGGTGACTTGTCCAGGGTGTACCCCGCCTTTCGCTTGTAGTCAGCTGGGATAGGCTCCAGCTTGCCTGCGACCCTGTAGAACAGGATAAAGCGGCTAGAGATAATGAGAGATGAGAGGATAATAGGAATATTTGTCACATCTTGGGATAGATGGTATGATAAATATATCACAATTCTCTGAGCCATTTACAATACACGATTCAAGTTCAGAGTGTTTGTCATATGCACAGTAAGGACATGTCCTGTTGCACAGTGAAATTATTCGTTTGCTGTCCACCATGAATGCCAATTGCAAATAAATAAATAGGCGGAAGGAATAATACAAAGTAAAGGCAATATAGTGTAAAAAGCAAAAAAAACACCCAGTATAGTACAAAATAAAGGTAAATGTAGTGCAAAATAGGTAATGTAATACAAAAATAAGACAATGATCGGACGTAGCAGCAAAAAGGGCAGTAATGTGCAAACAAATGTAAACAGTCAAGGACAGTTTACATCCGTTTGTCATATGATGCATATGACTATATAGTATGTTTGCTTCGAAACTTCCAGCGAAGCACTGGTGTTTCATTAAAAACCTGTAGAAAGGAGTCTAAAAAATGTCCGCAGAAATAAACGCTAAAAGACTAAAAAGGATTTGTACTAAATCTATAAAATTTCAGTACAAAATTTAACATCAAATGCACTGCTTCCAGCCAGTTTGTAATTATTCAGATCTTTAAAATGTTATGAAAAGATATCACAATATCTCTGAAGTGTACTGTGATGTAATTTATCATGATCTCGATATTATATTGTCATACCGTTCAGCCCTAATTAGAGCAGCTGTCAAATCCTTAAACATGATGAATGGAGAGTATTTTTTTCTTTGTGCAACACCATTTATGCAGCGCTTGTGCTTGAAAAGTTGTTTTTCATTTTGTGTGAACAATGGCATGTTTTCCTTCTCTTTCCTCTTGTTTAGAATGGGGCTGCTACTCGGGATCTGCGTTTCTTTGCTTTTCGGCAGTGCCTTGGCTGTGGACCGGGGGAACTTCAAAACTTGTGATCAGAGTGCCTTCTGCAAGTAAGTGATGGCCACTGGTGAGGTGTTAACCAGTTTTGAAATCTAAATTCCTTGTACTTTAGGCACTAGAGTGTGCTTGTGTGTTTTATATTAAAACAGTCCATACACACATTACATTGCGCTGTGTAGTTTCAAAGCATCAGTTGAAGCTTCATGTTGTCTGTTCCAAGGCGTCAGAGGGCCATGAAGCCTGGTCAGTCTCCGTACCGGGCTTTACTGGACACTCTGGAGCTCAGTGACTCCAGACTCACTCTACAGCTCATCAATGACAACAACAAGGTAAATCTTGACATAAATATGAACCATTGAATCAGATTTTCTGACGTGAATTCATTAGAATAACATGGTGTTTTCCTAGCAATTTTTAACTGCGCCTCTGTAACTGTCCCTGATGGCAGGTGCACTTGCTGTTGGAGCTGTATAGGCTCCAGGGGAACATCACTCGTGTAAAGATCAATGAGCTGAAACCCCTGAAGCCTCGATTTGAAGTGCCAGATGTGCTGGTAGGGGAGCCACGCACTGAGCCGTGAGTATCGTCAAGCATTACAGAGAGCTCTGATTCTAATATGCATTATACTTCATTTGTATGCAGTGTGATTCCTGATGTATGTGTGTTTCTGTCTGTGTTAGTCTCTCGGTGCTGTCTAAGGATGATAACGGCGTGGTTTTGTCTCTGGGAGCAGAGAGCCAGAGGCTCATAGTTAGCGCTCGCCCCTTCAGGCTGGATATCATGGAGGGGCCTGAAGTGCTGCTGTCGCTTAACTCCCGCGGCCTGCTCGCTTTTGAGCACCTGAGGCTACGGAAAGACACGTGAGTCTCCCATCTGGCCTCACGTTTCTTCTTGCATCTCCTCTGTGGTTTGGTTGAACCACTTGTCTGGTCCTTTTCTCTAAGGACTTTAGCTCTGAGTGATCAGATCACGTTATGCTGGTTTATTGTGTTCTCTAAGCAGCGTGAGAGGAAACAGGAAGAGAATATGGCGTATAGTTTGATTTGTTATATCTGACATTTGTCTTATTACACAAGTTAATTAAAAGCAATAAAGCAGACATTTGTTGGTTGCATAAGTAGTCTCCCCTGGGGTCAGTACCTTTAGCTGCAAAGTCTTATGGGATATGCCTCGATCATAGAAGGGAAGAAAATATATTTTCTTGTATCCAACAGTCCTCATTGTTTCAAAGGTTTATTTTTTCCTTTTGCTTTGGCTTTTTTTTTTTTAATTGGACCAAATTCTTTTAGACATTTAATACTGAATTTTATAAGTGCGGCATCTATTTTTTTTTTCTTGCCTGTGTACTTGACTTTTAAAGGACCGTTAGTTATGTAGGTGTGCATACAAAGAGGAGCAAGCGCTGTGAGCTTCCTGTGACTGCATATAAAGAAAGCTGCCTGTGCACTGAGCAATGTTCAGCGTTAAGCAGAATGGATAAAGCATCTACGATGTTACTGTGGAGTGTAGGAGTGTAATACAGTGTTGAGGAAAGAAACATATCCCAAGACTGCTTTTTGTTTGAAGATTTTATCTAGAACCGAATTATTCTGTTAATATAATAATCTGATTTATTTCATATCTCTTTCCTGTGTGTGTGGGCGGGCGGGCGGGCGCATCACAGTCAGGCAGACCCAGACCCAGAGGGTGCAGAAGTGAAAGAGAATGTTGATGGAGCTGAGGAGCAGGACACTGAAGAAAAGGTAGGGTGGGAGAGAGTGAAATCACCTGCTTAATTTTGTGTCATGTCCCAACACACCTTTCTCTTGTGATTATCATGAGGTCTCGTTATTTTTATATCCGTTTTTTCTTTTTTTTTTCTTTTTTGCCCATTGTAAAAAAAATAAATAAATAAAATAACCTGAAATTAAGTTTTTCTACCAGTCCAGTGAAATACTTTTTATTTATTTATTTATAAATTGCGGAGCAAAACGCTCTGAACCTGTATTGGCCCTTTAGGTGCCTTAATAGCAAAGCCTCAACAGAAGAATCGTGAAGATATTTGTAGAAGTATTGTGGTCCCTCTCGTTATCACCCACTGTAACCACGGCCATTTCATTGTGTCTTTGTGCCACAGGCAGAAGACGGAGGGAAAGATAAAGAAGAGAAAGAAGAAAAAGATGATGGCTTGTGGGAGGAGACATTTAAGTCACACACAGACAGTAAACCCAATGGTGTGTGATCTGAGCATGATGTACTGTAGTCGTGTTTAAAAAAAAAAAAAAAACACTGTAAATGAGATCTTTTTTTAAGGCATCATTTTAATAATCGGGCCATTCAGTTTTCCCAGCAGTGTACTGCTCAAGAACTGAGGTTACATTTAATTAGAGTTGCCTGAGGTTTAATTAGAGAAGAGACATGATGTCTTTATTGTGCAGAAAACTTGCAAGCACTGTTGTTTGAATCGTAACCCCCTCCTTTCTTCAGGGCCAACGTCAATTAGTTTAGATTTCTCCTTGCCTGGAGTAGAACATGTATATGGCATACCGGAGCATGCGGACAGCCTTAAACTCAAAACCACAGAGTGAGTACGCACGGAGAGCTTCTGGATTGCTGTACACTTTCATTTTATACATTGTTTTTCTGTTTTGACAGTCAGAATGAAATGTCAGTGAAGTTTTTTAAATTGTGAATATTCACAGCTTTCTTTTTTTTTTCTTACAAAACCTGCGTATTAATGATTTTGCTTTGTTTCGTTGCTACAGTGGGGGAGACCCGTACAGGTTGTACAATCTGGATGTGTTCCAGTATGAACTCTATAACCCCATGGCCTTGTATGGATCAGTGCCAGTCATGCTGGCCCATAATGCTCAGAGGACCATGGGCATATTCTGGCACAATGCTGCCGAGACCTGGGTGGACATCAGCTCCAACACTGCTGGCAAAGTATGCAGACGTGGCGTTATGTTGTATTTTAGAGTTATAAAGCATGACGCTTGTCTGTGCACCGTGAAGCATCAGAACAGCTCAAAGAATCGTGATATTGAATACACAAAATATGACATGGAGAAAGTAATCAACGATGGAGTAATGTGATGCTATTACCGCTCCAAATTTGGTCATTTCCCATTATTATATGGCATGAGCTACTTCTGGTAAAATCGTGCGTTCCTTGGTGGGCAGAGTTTTCCCGTAATGCCCATGGGTGATTGCTGACTCTTTTTTCCAAGGCACCGGCTTTCAGTGTTGCAAAAAAAAAAAAACCCCGAAACAAAAAAAAAGATTAATTGGAAATCAAAAATGCCCGAAAGACTCTGTGACTCTTGTTTGTCTTGTTATTCAAGAAATGAGCAACGAAAAGCGTTCAGAAACCGCTAACAGAAATTCAGTTTTGAAACCACTAGCCATTTATTCTGCATGCGTGACTCAACTATGTTGCAAATATGATGTGACTGAAAGCAGCGTCACGCCTCATTAAAACGATCGTCTATTTTAATCTTAGAAATAAAAAAAGCCATTTAATAAACTCCTCCTTATTAACCTCACTTGCTTGGTCTTTACGGGAAAATATCAGACCTTGGTCTTTTTGTACGGACCTCACCTGGAGCTCAGTCCATACTGTCAAGACCTCTGTCTGATATTTTCCCGTAAAGCCCTCACGCTCAATTAATAAGTACACTTCCGTTCAAAAGTTTGGGGTCACCCAGACAATTTTGTGTTTTCCTAGTCTTGTTTTCCAGGATTTTGAGCTGAAATGTCATGGCACTGGGCGGCACGGTGGTATAGTGGTTAGCGCTGTCGCCTCACAGCAAGAAGGTCCGGGTTCGAGCCCCGTGGCCAGCGAGGGCCTTTCTGTGCGGAGTTTGCATGTTCTCCCTGTGTCCGCGTGGGTTTCCTCTGGGTGCTCCGGTTTCCCCCACAGTCCAAAGACATGCAGGTTACACTACCGTTCAAAAGTTTGGGGTCACCCAGACAATTTTTTGTGTTTTCCATGAAAAGTCACACTTTTATTTCCCACCATAAGTTGTAAAATGAATAGAAAATATAGTCAAGCCAGTTTTCTGGCCATTTTGAGCATTTAATCAACCCCACAAATGTGATGCTCCAGAAACTCAATCTGCTCAAAGGAAGGTCAGTTTTATAGCTTCTCTAAAGAGCTAAACTGTTTTCAGCTGTGCTAACATGATTGTACAAGGGTTTTCTAATCATCCATTAGCCTTCTGAGGCAATGAGCAAACCCATTGTACCATTAGAACACTGGAGTGAGAGTTGCTGGAAATGGGCCTCTATACACCTATGGAGATATTGCACCAAAAACCAGACATTTGCAGCTAGAATAGTCATTTACCACATTAGCAATGTATAGAGTGGATTTCTGATTAGTTTAAAGTGATCTTCATTGAAAAGAACAGTGCTTTTCTTTCAAAAATAAGGACATTTCAAAGTGACCCCAAACTTTTGAACGGTAGTGTAGTTATTAATTTTAAATAATAATTTCAGATAACGGCGGCACGGCGGTGTAGTGGTTAGCGCTGTCGCCTCACAGCAAGAAGGTCCTGGGTTCGAGCCCCGTGGCCGGCGAGGGCCTTTCTGTGCGGAGTTTGCATGTTCTCCCCGTGTCCGCGTGGGTTTCCTCCGGGTGCTCCGGTTTCCCCCACAGTCCAAAGACATGCAGGTTAGGTTAACTGGCGACTCTAAATTGACCGTAGGTGTGAATGTGAGTGTGAATGGTTGTCTGTGTCTATGTGTCAGCCCTGTGATGACCTGGCGACTTGTCCAGGGTGTACCCCGCCTTTCGCCCGTAGTCAGCTGGGATAGGCTCCAGCTTGCCTGCGACCCTGTAGAAGGATAAAGCGGCTTGAGATGAGATGAGATGAGAATTTCAGATAACGTAACATAGTTTTATAGAATTTCGGTGAAAATTTGTAAATTGAATGTCTGACTGAGGGCCAAACATGTTGACTCACAACATGAGTCAGAATACTCTGGATCTCCTGAAGAGTTTCTTCTAAATGCAGCTTCGGTGACTTCGTTTCACTACGCGCAGTATGAAAGGAGGCAAATACAGACTTAATCGTGAAGTGCAGCACCTTGGTTAATTATGTGGCTAATGCAATGTTTTTAAGGAAATACAGTTCAATAAAAATGCACGAGTAAAATATTTTTGCTTTTGTTGAGTAGTTTGTATTTTTCCTTTTGAGTTAAATCAGTGTTGTTGATTCACACTTTTTTTCACAAACTGTGACTGTTTCTCCTGCTTTTTGCTGCAGACTGTGTTTGGGAAGATGCTGGACTTTGTTCAGGGCTCCAGTGAGACTCCTCAGACTGATGTACGCTGGATCTCTGAGAGTGGCATCATTGATGTCTTTATCATGCTTGGACCCAAGCCATCTGATGTTTTCGCACAATACGCCTCACTTACAGGTGCACACAGCTTCTTGTTTAGGCTTTCAGCTCTGTACGTTGAAACCAAGCCAAAGCATTCATCTTAATAGCTATAATGACATGCCTACTGGGGCTCTTTCAACCCAACCAAAACATGCCATGTATTTTGAGATATGGAAACGGATCATTCAGAATCTGTGATTTTAAAATGTACAAACGTTCATATAGATAGTTTTCACATGATGTCACAGAGTCGGGGATTCCCTAGTGGCGGCCATCTTGCGGGTCAAGCTTACCGTACGGGTGACTGAGCACAAAGTCTTCAAAAGAACCCAAGCAGGCTATTTAAAGCTAGCAATGGTGCACACCTGTTGTATTCACAGCTGTCGTAATAGGTCAGATGATGACGTCAAGCGGAGCTTTTATGGAATTCCCACTGTACGGGGAATCTCTGGAGAATGCCTAACTGGAACCGCTGAGTGTACGTTTACATTGTAATGTACACTTAATATCGCTCGTTTGTCACGTTTCTATTTGAAACTTGTCACTTCACTCACGCAAGGGTCATTTTTGAAAAACATTTTAGGTCTATTCTGTATGATTTGATTTGTGTTTGGGATGCCAACAGCGCGCCTTTTGGCGGATGCCGCCTGAATCGCGCAGATCCGATTTTCTTTTTTTAGGGGGGGCGTTGGAGTGTCTGATTATAATTTCAAAGTAAATTCTGTATTAAAATTACTAAATAAGCAAATCCGTTACAGTCCATGAAACAGGAAGTATAAGGATGAGAAAAACAGTTTAAATCGGAAAGCTGCACACATTTGCGCAGCCCGAGTGGTGTGCAGGACTGCGCATATGTGCGCAGCTTTCCGATTTAAACTGTTTTTTTCTCATCCTTATACTTCCTGTTTCATGGACTGTAATGGATTTGCTTATTTAGTAATTTTAATACAGAATTTACTTTGAAATTATAATCAGACACTCCAATGCCCCCCCTAAAAAAAAAAAATCGGATCTGCGCGATTCAGGCGGCATCCGCCAAAAGGCGCGCTGTGAATATATACTAAGTAACTTTAAAAACGCACAATGGAATTCAACACGATATCACTTTAGATTCATGCATATATTTGAAATTTATGATATTGTATGTAATGCACACACATCTTGAAACATCGATAAAGGACATTTATTGTCAAACTCAAGAATTAATTCACAATAAAAAAATTCAAAGTGACAGTTGGTCCATGTTCGGACCGTCATGCTGGAGATTCTGGGTCTGTGTCATCCAGGGGTCTCAGCAGCAGTGACTGAGGGTGTCAGGAATCTGTCACGGAGATGAGCTAGCCTGATGTGCTGATCCTGAACTGGCGTCGTGACTCGAGGCTGACCAGGGCGTGGACGATCCCTGGTGCTCCCTGTCTGTCTGTAACGCTGACTCAAACGGGAAATGGTCGAATGATGAACACCGAAGTGCCGGGCGACCTCTGTCTGTGTACTTCCGGCACGCAACATCCCGATGGCCTGTTCACGTTGATTTTGGCTTAGGCGTGGCATCTTCAATAATGACAATTTTCCCATCATTTCCCCCGGGTATTTATAGGCAAGATTGTGTGTGTACAGTGTATGCAAAATTTGTTTGAAAATTAAAGCCTGTCCATGTCATTGACTACCCGAGTCATATTGTACGTTATTGAGTACAACTCCCTTAAATTCTGATTTGAGCACAGATTTGGAACTTATTTGGGCGGAACGAAGTTATTTTTCCATTGTGATATATTTCTTTTCTTCTTGAGATAAACTCAGCACGAATTCAGCAAGTTTTATCAATGTGCGTTTTTAAAGTTACCTAGTGTATAAAGTTGTATATATCAGACAGCCTTTAAAGTTTGAAGAAGTCAGTTTCAGGCTTTGGCAGCCCTGCATAGTCACTTGAAAATGCACCTTTGTCCACTTCGTAGGGGTCAATTCCCCCAATCAAGGCCAGTTTGGCTGCATACCGTTGTCGTGAGATGTCGTCTAATGTATCTATATACTTCTGTTTGCTTGATTTTGCCGACATTGATCTTTATTTTAGAAAACTGACTATATAACTTCATAAATTCGTCCGAGATAACGTAGCCGGTAGTGGCGATGGTCCGTTTTGTTTGCCCCCCAAGATGGCGGCTGGGGGGCGTTCCCCGGAATGCCGTGACGTCAGTGAAAACTATCTGTTGATGAATCTTTGTGTGTCAACAGCCATGCTTTACTTAAATTTTTTTTTTAAACTTGTGTTTTCTTGCCTTTCTTTCTGCTGTCTCATTTCCATCTCTCACTTCTATACAAACACATACACCAGGTACCCAGGCCTTCCCCCCTCTGTCTGCACTGGCCTACCACCAGTGTCGCTGGAACTACAATGACCAGGATGATGTGAAGGCAGTGGATCAGGGCTTTGATGAGCATGACATTCCATATGACTTCATCTGGCTGGATATCGAGCACACAGATGGCAAGCGCTACTTCACCTGGGACCCTCACAAGTTCCCTCAGCCCAAAGAGATGCTGCAGAACATCATGGACAAGAGGCGCCAGGTCAGTCTGGGCATAGCGCCAACTTGGTGAATGTTAATAAGTGAAATGGACTTTACTATAAACTTGTGCCATGTTTACTTACATGTGCAAAATGTAATAATATGTTGAGAATAGATGTTTAGATATCACTTCAAAGATGCATCTGGTTTGAATTATTTGATTTCAGTGTGTTTTCAATGGCTATTGGGTGCATTTATACCCACATTTGTATGTTATTGATCATCAAAATAATTGTTATTCCGAGGATTCAAAATGGCGGCTCGGGGGATAGACGCGTAATAAATTGCTCCATTCAGTCGATATCAAAAATACCCTCAAACTCGAAAACTTTAACGTGTAAACTCTGAAGGACAAGACATGAGTGGGGGGAAACAAAAGAGAGACAATACGACCCGGAGAGGGAAGGTAATTCAACAATTAAAACCCGACAAAAAACAAATGGAGCCGACTGACGAAGAAAATGTCGATCTGCTAGCTAGCAAAGATGGAGGTGAATCTACGGACAAGCTGTTTCGGGAACTGTCAACTATCTCGAACAATATCCGTGACTTCAAAAATGACGTCCACTTAGCCATCTCCGAACTCGAGGGAGACTTAAAGAAGGACTTCAAGGACGAGCTAACAACGCTAAAACACGAGCTAAACGAGAAGCTAACTGAAGTCGGGACCAGGCTCCAGGACCACGACCAGGCGATCACCGAGGCAGAGAAGCGCATTTCGGATGTAGAAACAAGCGGCGCTGCAACGAAAGACGCTCTGCTGAGCCTGCTGAGAGAGCAATCCAGGCTATGGGAAAAAGTGTGCGATTTGGAAAGTAGGTCCAGAAGAAACAACATCCGAGTTTACGGTGTACCGGAGGGCACGGAGGGCGACTCGATGATAAAGTTTATGGAAAACCTGCTGACCACGGAGCTGACTCTCCCCGACGGTATGTCTCTGCAGATTCAGCAGGCTCATAGAGCTTTGACCCGCAAGCCAGGACCCGACGCTACACCTCGGTCCATTGTGATAAACTTTCAGCAGTATGATGTCAAGGAAACGGTATTGACATTGGCCTGGAAAAAGAAAATTAATCTTAACAACAAACCGATTTTCTTTGACCATGATTATGCACACGAAGTCATGGAAAAACGCAGAGCCTACGGGGGAATTAAAAAAGCGCTGAAAGAAAAGGGTATTCGTTTCCAAACTCCTTTCACGAGGATCCGGATCCACTGGAGCACCGGCCCACGGACCTACGAGGACGCACATCAAGCTACACGGGAGCTATGGGTACGGGGGATGGAGGTGCCCGCTGTCAGAGAGGACCCGTCCTCCAACTTAGGCCAAGTTTTACATTAGACCGTATCTGTCTCGTTTTCTTCGCGGATGCGCTGTCCGTTTACATTAAAACGCCTGGAAACGCCGGGAAACGGGAATCCGCCACGGTCCACGTATTCAATCCAGATCGTGTCTGGTCCGGTGCTGTGTAAACATTGAGAATACGCGGATACGCTGTGCTGAGCTCTAGCTGGCGTCGTCATTGGACAACGTCACTGTGACATCCACCTTCCTGATTCGCTGGCGTTGGTCATGTGACGCGACTGCTGAAAAACGGCGCGGACTTCCGCCTTGTATCACCTTTCATTAAAGAGTATAAAAGTATGAAAATACTGCAAATACTGATGCAAATACTGCCCATTGTGTAGTTATGATTGTCTTTAGGCTTGCCATCCTTCCACTTGCAAGTGGTAAGTGACGCGCATGCCCGACATGCACTGGGATCACACACACAGCGGCTCAGTCCCAAATCACTGCTCGTGCGCTATACTCACGCGCTCTGTGAGCTGCGCAGGGCCGGAGTGCGCACCCTCCAGAGGGCACTCGCTGTTCAGGGCGGAGTGATTTGGAGCGCAGGATGCCTGCGGAGCCGAGCGTATCCGTGTATTGGCGTTGCTATGTGCACGCGAATTATGTATTGGTGTTGCTGTGTGCACACTAATCGTTTTAAAAACGTTAATCTGATGATCCGCTAATACGGTCTAATGTAAACCCCACCTTAGAGGAGAGGATACTGAAGGCGTTCCCTTGGCAACAAGCGGCCGATAGAGGAAAACAAATGGAGTCACGAGTGAAAGAAAAGCTCCAGGAGTTTAGAAGATAATCACATTGTTGAAAGCACTAAAACATGTGCAGATCAGTATGTGTGAGGACTGGAAAATAAGGGAGGTGAATTGTTCTTTTTGCTCCCTCTCTTTACTTTAAAATACTATCGGTTGAAATTACTATAAATCATCAACTGAGCGGAAAAGTAATGTTGGACTTATTAGTGGACATGGAGCACACCAGCTGGTCAGCCACCACACCACTAAGGAGGGCCCCAACCATCCAGGAGGGGTTTTTCCCTCCACCCACCAACAGGGACCCTAGAGGGACAACTGTTCCTCAGCTACAGGAAGTTCTTGCATTTAATATCTTTGTTATAATGAGTGTGAATGCTTGTTCTTGTTCTATGTTTAAAACAGGGGAGGATTCTTATTTAATTATTTCATTATTTCTACAAGGGAAATCTTTTTTTTTGTGGAGGTTATGGCATCATACGACTCTAGATGTAAGTGGGTATGCACAGGGATCAGATAATGAAAGTAGTCTCTCTAAATGTGAATGGGCTTCGTAGCCCAGTCAAGCAGAGCAAAGTCCTTCTTAAACTAAAAAGAGAAAATATAGATATTGCTTTTTTACAGGAAACCCACCTAATGGAAGCAGAACATGAAAAACTCAAAAGACAGGGGTTTAAATATGTCTTCTCCTCCTCAAATAGATCTAAGCATACTAGGGGAGTAGTGATACTAATCTCAGGAAGGGTGACATGAACATTTTATCCTCTATCAAAGATAAGGAAGGTAGATTCATAATGATTCGTGGCAAAGTTGATGGAATTTTGTTTACTCTATACAATGTGTATATCCCTCCTGGTTCAGAACCAAATTTCTATACCCAAGTAATTGAAAGGATTGCAATTGAAGCACAGGGGGTTTTAATATGTGCAGGTGATTTTAACACTGTGCTTAACCCAAACCTCAATTCAACTGGGATAAGAATATCTCGTCCCCAAAAAATAACAAAGAAAATTAATTTACTATTATCAGAAATAGGACTAATTGATATCTGGAGACACCTAAATCCATCAGTCAAAGACTATACCTTTTATTCAGCCCCGCACCATACATATTCCAGGATTGATTACTTTCTAATATTTGGAACAGACAGTAGCAAAGTACAAGACTGTCATATTGGAGCAATGGACCTTTCAGACCACTGCCCACTATGTCTGTCCCTAAAAATGACCTGTAGGAGGAAGCTTACACACTGGAAACTAAATCCTAGTGTACTCAACAACAGCAGGACCGAACAGTTTGCGAAAGAAATTAAAGAATATTTGGAGTTCAATGATAATGGAGAGGTTTCTCCACCCATACTTTGGGATGCCTGCAAGGCAGTAATGAGGGGGAGGGTGATTTCAGTGTCATCTTTTCTTAAAAAACAAATGGCCCTTTTCCACTACCCTTTTTCAGCTCACTTCAGCCCGACATGGCTCGCGTTTCGACTACCAAAAACCAGCACGACTCGGCTCGCTTCAGCCCTGCTTAGCCCCTAAAACTCGCACCGTTTTGGAGTGGGGCTGAAGCGAGCCAAACCGTGCCGAGTGAGGCTGGGGGCGTGAGCAGACACTCCCCTGTGCACTGATTGGTGAGGAGGAGTGTCCTCACATGCCCACACACGCCCCGCGAGCACGCTGGGATCTGTAAACACCGCAAACCCGGAAGAAGGAGAATTACGAATTATGAGAATTTCTGAAGCCTTATGTGCGTCGCCTCATCTATACGCTCTTGCCAGTATCTGTCCGCGTTGTCGGTGACAACAAGCCACAGCACCAAGACCAGCAACACTAACTACTCCATGTTTATTGTTTACTATTCGGGTCGTGAGACTACCGCTTAAAAGCTCACTGATGTCACTGTTTGCGCTGCTTAACGACATCACCTGACGTCCACCCACTTTCGCTAACTCCACCCAATGTGTCCACCCACTTCCAGCCAGCACGGTTCAGCGCGGTTGTAGTCGAAATGCAACTCCAACAGCCCCACTCAGCCCGACTCAGCACGGCACGGCTCAGCCCGACTCAGCCGCGTTTGTAGTGGAAAAGCAGCAAAAGAGAAACTAAAATTAAGACTCTCCAGACTGAACTCAAAAACTTAGAATCTGAACATAATCACCAGATCCAAAGGTTAAAATAGAAATAAAAAAGAAAAGAAACCAGATTGAAGAGTTATATTCAAGAGATCCAAAAGAAATTGATATACACAAAACAAAAATATTACGAAGGGGGCAGTAAATATTCAAAATTATTGGCATGTAAACTGAGAAAACAACAGACAGATAATGCAATATACAAGATAAGGGACCCGAAAACTAATACCATTTATTACCAAGTACAGGAAATTAAAAACTG
The DNA here is from genome assembly GCF_027579695.1 of Neoarius graeffei. Taxonomy (NCBI): domain Eukaryota; kingdom Metazoa; phylum Chordata; class Actinopteri; order Siluriformes; family Ariidae; genus Neoarius; species Neoarius graeffei. The sequence continues at coordinate 68,192,324 of NC_083576.1, forward strand.
TTTTAAAGCATACTATGAAAAACTATATTCGCAACCTCAAGTCAATACCGACCAGAAAATGGAATCACTACTCAAATCCTTAAATCTACCAGAACTCACGGAGGAAGAAAATAAATTGTTAGCTTCTCAAATTTCAAAAGAAGAAATCTATTCAGCTATCTCAAGACTCAAAGCTAATAAATCCCCAGGCGCGGATGGATTCAGCGCAGAGTGGTATAAGAAACTGAAGGAGGTTCTGACACCTATTTTACTAAAAACCTTTAACTGGGTCCTGACAAAAGGGGAAACCCCGACATCATGGAAAGAAGCAATTATATCAGTTATACCTAAAGGAAGCAAGGACAAATTAGACTGCGGAAACTATAGACCAATTAGTGTACTTAATGTGGATTACAAATTATTTACTTCAATTATCACAAAGAGACTTGAGAAAATTCTACCCCGAATCGTCAACATGGATCAAACAGGCTTTGTCTTAACTCGTCAGACACATGACAATATTAGAAAATCCCTACAAATTATCAGACATATAAATCAAAATAAAATACAGGCCATGTTGGTTAGTTTAGATGCCGAAAAGGCTTTCGACTCGGTCAGATGGAAATTTTTATTCAAGGTTATGGAGAAATTTGGTTTCAATCAAGTAACTATTAATACATTAAAAGCCCTCTATGATAAACCATCAGCTAAACTAAAAATCAACGGAGAGCTCACAGACTCATTCATGCTGGAGAGATCAACAAGACAGGGCTGTCCCCTAAGTCCAATCTTATTTGCGATTTTTATCGAACCTTTGGCACAGTGGATTAGACAAAACAAAAAAATCACAGGTATAAACATGGCAGCAGGCGAACAAAAGCTGGCCCTGTTCGCGGATGACGTACTCGTTAGCCTTTCAAACCCAACAGAGTCTCTGCCGGAGTTGATGTCTGTTTTAGATGAATATGGGTCATACTCAGGTTATAAATTAAATAAGAAAAAAACTCAGGTACTTAGTTTTCATTTTGATCCCCCTCAATATCTCCGCTTCAGGTACCATCTAGACTGGGACAAAAGTTTTATAAAATATTTGGGAATTCTCCTACCTTTAGACATATCAAAACTAGAAGAAATTAATTATAGCCCCCTTAAAAAAGAAATTATAGCGGATATCAATAGATGGAATATAATTCCTTATTTGAATATCAGTTCTCGTATAGATTCTGTTAAAATTAACATTCTACCAAGACTTTTATATCTATTCCATTCAATACCAATAGAGAAATCAGAATTGTATTTTCGAGAGTGGGACAAAATTCTTTCCAGATTTATATGGGCAGGGAAGAAGCCAAGAATAAAATATAAAACTTTACAATTACCAAAGGAGAAAGGTGGACTAGCCCTCCCCTTTTGAGAAATTATTATAGAGCGGCTCAAATTCGCCCGTTAGTGGGATGGTGTACTCCAAATTATAGATCAAAATGGAAAGAAATAGAAGTGGCAATGGGAAAGGGACTACCAATTAATCATTTAGTTGGAGAGCCCTCATTAATTAGTCACCTCTCGGACCCTAACAACCCGTGGATAATTGGCTCTTTGAAAGAATGGGGTGAAATAACTAAAAAATATCAACTGAGAAGAGGAACTGAAATGTTTAAATGGTTTTCATACGACTCAGATTTTGTACCGAGCAGGTATGACACAAGGTTCAAAAGTTGGACAGAAAACGGACTTACAGCATACTGCACACTCTTAGATCAGGATAAAGTTTTGAGTTTCCAGGACCTAAAAGAAAAATTTGGTCTTCAAAACCAAGATCATTTTAGATATCTACAAATCAGGGATTTTATGAACAAGAAATTGGACTTTACTTCAGGGAGGGATGAAATTCTTAATATTTTTAAGAGGGCTTACAATAATGCCACCCTCCAAAAGATAATATCTAAACTATACTCAGCTCTTCAAAATCTTAGAGGAGATCATCTCATCTCATTATCTCTAGCCGCTTTATCCTTCTACAGGGTCGCAGGCAAGCTGGAGCCTATCCCAGCTGACTATGGGCGAAAGGCGGGGTACACCCTGGACAAGTCGCCAGGTCATCACAGGGCTGACACATAGACACAGACAACCATTCACACTCACATTCACACCTACGGTCAATTTAGAGTCACCAGTTAACCTAACCTGCATGTCTTTGGACTGTCGGGGAAACCGGAGCACCCGGAGGAAACCCACGCGGACACGGGGAGAACATGCAAACTCCACACAGAAAGGCCCTCGCCGGCCCTGGGGCTTCAACCCAGGACCTTCTTGCTGTGAGGCGACAGCGCTAACCACTACACCACCGTGCCGCCAGAGGAGATCATACTCTAGAAATTAAGGAAAGATGGGAAGCAGAGGGAGGCCTCACAGTCTCACAAGAGGAATGGGACAGGGCCTGCAGACAGCAGTGGTCAGTGACGAGCTCTCCCTCCTGGAGGGAATTCAGCTGGAAAAACGTGACTCGATTCTTTCGTTCTCCAGCACAAAAGTCCAACTATTCCGATCAGACTGCCTGCTGGAGGTCCTGTGGGAATACTTTAGCAAATCATTTTCACATTTTTTGGGGCTGCCCCTCTGTGGCTCCATTCTGGAGAGAGATTCTTGGGATCCTGGAGACAGTTTTTAAAAGGAAAATGGATCTAAACTTCAAAGTCATGTACTTATGTGATCTAGATGGACTTGAATATGCAAAGCGGGACAAATACTTGCTGAGAGTGTTGTTAGTGGGGTGTAAAAAGGCTTTGACCCGAAAATGGCTTAAGAAAGACAAACCAACAATAAACGAGTGGATTGATGTAATTTACGATATATATGTTATGGAGAGAATTACATTTAAACTAAGAAACCAAACTGATATTTTTGAAGAGAACTGGTCAAAATGGCTCAGCTATGTGTTAACTGTAAGACCTGATTTCATATAGACCGCAAAGACAAGGTCAAGCCCTCCATCAAGATTTTATTTATTTTTCTTTCCCCTATTATTGAGCAGCATCCTTATATTTTTATATATGATGTGCTTATTTTGACTCTGTTGCCCTGCATAATGCACAATTCTCCCCTCGTCATGTTATGTTTGTTTTTTTTTTTTTTTGTGCCCAATTGGCATGTGTGTTACTAAGAAAAAACTAATAAAGTGTATATTAAAAAAAATAATAATTGTTATTCCATGAAATCGAGTCGTACATAAGCTGATAGCCGACGAGGCGCAGTGCCGAGTCGGCTATAAGCCATGTATGACAAGATTGAGTGGCATAATTGTTTAATTCTATCCACATTCACTGGATTTTGAGAAACGGAGCATTTTTATTTTTTGCAAATTCGATAAATTAAAAACTTCATACAAAACGTCCGACAAAATAATTTCTGCTTAGAATGTAAACAAAGCCGCGAAATGACAGGAGCAATTTGTGAAAAATTCTATAATAATAATTCTTGAAAAATAAAAAAGATGCGTTCCTACCATCAAATACTTTTCATTGCTTTTTTTTTTGTATTTTGGGGGTTTTGTTTTCGAGTAGATTTTTTTTTAATTTCGTCCTCGGTTGGTTCAGCAACAGGCGCCACCATTTTGTTTTTCTCTACTCACGGTATATGAGCTGATGGCCTAGTAGTAAAGTAAAATGTGGATAGAATAAAACTTGATATTCAAGACGTAATGAAACGACCAGGTGAAACTGAAGTAGCATCAGAATAAACTCTGGCATAAATGTGCTAAGCAGACTGATTATGGTAATTGAATCTGATTCTTTAAGTAAAGCAGCACATTTAAAAGAAAAGCCTTCAAAAAGGTAAACCGTAATGTTTTAGAAATGTGAAGACTTTTTAATTCACTGGAATCCTGTCCTTGGCAGATGGTGGCTATCGTAGACCCTCATATTAAAGTGGACAGCAGCTACAAGATCCATAACGAGCTAACTGCCAAAAACTTCTACGTCAAAAACAAAGATGGCAGAGACTACGAGGGATGGTGCTGGCCAGGTCAGAGTGATGTCTGTAGACTTTGCGTGATGATATACTGTGTGTGTGTGTGTGTGTGTGTGTGTATATATACACGTTCATTAATGAATGTTGTGAATGATCTGATTTACCTTACTGAGAGTGTGAGGTGTGTAACTCAGTTTCTCTTTCTTTCTCACATACAGGGAACTCTGGTTATCCAGACTTCTCTAGACCAGAAATGAGAGCCTGGTGGGCCAGTATGTTTGCATTTGATCAGTATGAAGTAAGAATTTTTCTTTGCATTACTGTACATCACCCTTTTTTTTTTTTTTTAAGTTGACGTGGGCATGTCAAACACAATCCTCTATACTATTCTTTAAGTTCGTTTCTTAAGACACGTATTTTTTAGTATGTTACCTCGTTTGTTGACAGTTTCAGCGAACACTTCCGCCTTCTTCAAAACAGTCACCAGATGTCGAGTGGTGACGTGCCTTATCAGCTGATGTTACTCTATGGAGGCGTGAACGTCCCACCCAATTTGACAGGTAGTCCACGCCTCCTGCTGTCAGGTCGCTGCCCCAGGACTGCGCTCCAGGTGTGTGACAGCGCGTACGCTCCCTCATCCCGGTTCATAGTCCTCTGCGCCCGCTGAAAAAACAAACCGGGGCTTTGTCACATTACCATACATAAAAGGAGTTACAGAACGCATCCAACGATCCATGAGGAAATACCACATCAACACCCCGGTCAAACCATACAAGAACCTCCGACAGCTGCTAGTTCACCCCAAAGACAAAATACAACTGGACAATAAATGCAACGTCATATATGAAATCCCTTGCCGTTCATGCAATAAAGTCTATATTGGTGAAACGGGCAGATGCTTCCACACTCGCAGGAAAGAACACCAATTAGAATGTGAAAAAGAAACAACAAAAAGACTCACAAGATCCGAAAAAGAAAAAGCAAACCAAGAAAACTTAAAATCAGCCATTTCAGACCACTGCAAACGACATAATCATATAATGAATTGGGAAGAGGCCAGAGTCATTCGCGCTGAAGAGAATAGATACCAGCATTGGATTTTGGAGGCAGTGGAGATACGAAAGCGGGCGCAGAGGACCATGAACCGGGATGAGGGAGCGTACGCGCTGTCACACACCTGGAGCGCAGTCCTGGGGCAGCGACCTGACAGCAGGAGGCATGGACTACCTGTCAAATTGGGCGGGACGTTCACGCCTCCATAGAGTAACATCAGCTGATAAGGCACGTCACCACTCGACATCTGGTGACTGTTTTGAAGAAGGCGGAAGTGTTCGCCGAAACTGTCAACAAACGAGGTAACGTACTAAAAAATACGTGTCTTAAGAAACGAACTTAAAGAATAGTTACAATAATCAGACATAATGAATTTTCGCTACAATCCTCTATAGTAGTCCTCTCCTAAGCACTGTCATTTTCTTCACCTTCCACCCACTACTTTTATTATTTCCTGCAACCAACCAACACAGTCTTTTAGCACATTAGACGGCAAACTGCTGTTTTGTTCCAGACGTAGCCAAAAACCTGCCTGAGCCAACACCCGGTCAGAGTTAGAAGGAGGTGATTTCTATCCATTTCCATACATTAGTTAAAAAGATAGAGATGGTTTGGATTGGACTGTGTGGTACCGGTTAGCCTTCACCAACAGCTGAAGAAAGATACCTGTTAGCTCAAAGCCATATTTCTTCTAAATGCAGTGCTTTATGCTGCTGGATTATATTAAACAAAATGCACCTTAAACGTCTGCGGCTATAACAAAACAAGCATGCCTGAAGTTAGGTGTCCTGTTAAAGATCAGCTTGTTTTGACTCAACAAATCTGCATAAGGTGCAGGACTAACATTTTAATGTTGCTTTTCCTACATATGTTACCAAAGCAGTAACTTCATCCAGTAGAGGAAGTATGTTGGCTAACAAAAAAAAACCCCAACCATTAACTGATTAGCAGCAGCATTTCTGTTCTGTTTATCATTTACTGTTGAAAGTAATTGATACCAAAGTGCTGTTTAATTCTCAATTCTGTTTGGTCAAAAGGTGTTAATTGCCTGTAAGACGAGTTCCGACTGTAATTCAAACCACAGGTATATATTAATACACTCGTGCTGATCTGTTGTTTCTGTAATAACTTGCGCAGGGACTTGTATGGTAGACGCTCCGCATACACTGATTTTGATTTGATTGTTGATATGGTGACAGCACTTTCTGACAGGTAAAGCTGTAAGTTTTTTGACACACTGAAGTACTCGGGTTGAGTTTGTGGTTTTGCAGTTTCTTGGTAACTTGACAACCTCTTTTGTCTTTTTAACTTAAATAAGAGAGAGCTGGTGAGGGAACGAGTGTTTATTGCTGCTATAACATAAAGGAATTAGTTTTGCAGATGTTCCACAACATTAAAGCTCATAGGCAACGGTTTTCAATTTATGCACATTTGAAACTTTATATGTTAAAAAACCCTCTGTAATTTTCTTCTGGTCCCAAGAAGTATTGTTAATAAGTAATAATTAAAATAAATTAGTGCAGATCGCAGTGAATCTCTGCTCGGCGATTTTCGTGACCACTCAGTGCGTGACATCATTCAAGACAAACAAACTGGTTGAGTTGAGTCCACTTCCGTTTACTTGCATTGCCGTTTGGCTTGAGTGCAGACGTGCGTTTGGGAATTTCCAAAGAAAAACCATGCCTTATTGTTGTGCAGTGAACTGTAAAACGGGACCGGTTCAGGAAGAAGTTTTTACCTTTTTCCGAGAGAGGAGAAGAGGCGGAGAGAGTGGATTGGCTTTTTCTGGAAGAGGAGAAGAGGCGGAGCGAGAGGGTTGGCTTTTTCTGATAAAGGAGAAGAGGCGGAGTGAGAGGGTTGGCTTTTTCTGATAAAGGAGAAGAGGCGGAGCGAGTAGGTTGGCTTTTTCTGATAAAGGAGAAGAGGCGGAGCGAGTAGGTTGGCTTTTTCTGATAAAGGAGAAGAGGCGGAGCGGGTAGGTTGGCTTTTTCTGATAAAGGAGAAGAGGCGGAGCGAGTAGGTTGGCTTTTTCTGATAAAGGAGAAGAGGCGGCGCGAGAGGGTTGGCTTTTTCTGATAAAGGAGAAGAGGCGGAGCGAGAGGGTTGGCTTTTTCTGATAAAGGAGAAGAGGCGGAGCGAGAGGGTTGGCTTTTTCTGATAAAGGAGAAGAGGCGGAGCGGGTAGGTTGGCTTTTTCTGATAAAGAAGAGGCGGAGCAAGTAGGTTGGCTTTTTCTGATAAAGGAGAAGAGGCGGAGCGAGAGGGTTGGCTTTTTCTGATAAAGGAGAAGAGGCGGAGCGAGAGGGTTGGCTTTTTCTGATAAAGGAGAAGAGGCGGAGCGAGTAGGTTGGCTTTTTCTGATAAAGGAGAAGAGGCGGAGCGAGTAGGTTGGCTTTTTCTGATAAAGGAGAAGAGGCTAGGAGAGAGTGGATTGTGCGCGTGAAACAAAATCAAGCAGTCAGAGAAGAAATGGAGCAGCAACGCTCAAGCAAAAAGGAGAAGATTGGAGGTAAACATTTTTATTTTTGCTCGCAATTGACAAGTCAAGAATCCTGAGGGATCCTGTACAATCATTGTGGAAATAAGACACAGGGATATTTCCTCGCTTAGAGTCGGCTATAAATAGTATAATGCCGCGGATGGCAGGCTAATGTGGCCTATCAGTGCACTGTCAAGTAATCGTTACCTATATCCACTAGGGAGGGCGGTTTAATTATTCTTCAAAAGGGCTCTTATTTAGTATTACGACGAAAGTACAACTTTATCATAACTACCATGATAAATCGTTTGGGCGCGAGTCTTATTGAGGTCCAGGGTCACCGCGATCAGAGTCGGCCGAGTCGCTGTCCGATTCCGAGGCTGCACGGTCAAACCAGTGAGCCACATTCACCAATTACTTCGCAACGGCCATAGGTTCATACATATATGGTTTCACTTCTCGATATGCAATTTGGAGAGTTCCTGCTTCAAAATCACTATCGCTTTCAGACATTTTGCACAACCTATCACGACCAAAGTCCGTACACGTGTGCTCGGTTCGCAAGTAAACACAGAACTGCTCCCAGTCTGTTTGCCTTGAATGACGTCACGATGACGGTCCCCTGGCGGTGAAAGTGCGCATAAGTGAGATGTAAACAAACCTTCTGAAATTGGGCAAAACAGTATATTTTAACTGTTTTTATTCAATTTTAGGGTGCAACTTAGACACTAGGAAGATTGAATTTGCTTTTTGGGTCGTTCTTCTAGACCAGTGGTTCCCAAACTTTTTTGGCCACGCACCCCCTTCTATACTCCAACCAGGTTGACGCACCCCCAGTTCCCCAGTTTCAAAAAACACACGCTTTCTTATAAAGGCAGCATCTTTAATCGTGCTAAAATGATAAACATCGTTTGCCACACCTGCAGGAAACCACAAAAGTGAAAAAAAACAACACCACCAAAGCTTTCTTACAAAGGCAGCACGTCGTGCTCGAATGAGAACATCGAATCACATTAACATATTATGCGCTCTCGGATTTGAATTAGATAGAATTTGATTGAAATGTAACAGTTTTAAAACGTTGCAACACGGTAAATGCGCAAATTCATTACAAAGGGAGATCACATCGAGGCATGTAGTCTACCAGCCAGATATGGGGAAAATATATGATTTTCATCCGTGTTTAAAACACTAGCAATACAACCCTGTCATTACAAGGTTATGAAAATGAATTGAGAATGAATTTCATCTCATCTTCTCTAGCCGCTTTATCCTGTTCTACAGGGTCGCAGGCAAGCTGGAGCCTATCCCAGCTGACTACGGGCGAAAGGCGGGGTACACCCTGGACAAGTCGCCAGGTCATCACAGGGCTGACACATAGACACAGACAACCATTGAGAATGAATTTAATTTGCAAAAAAGTTAACATATAATAGTAAAAATAGCAATGATAATTATGAACATATGCGTTTTAAAGAGATAGAACAATTAAGGAGCATATCAGGAACAGATAAAGAAGAGGATCCATCTGATTGTGAAGTGCAGCGCTGGCAGCTCAGTCTGCAGAGAGAGAGACAGACAGACGGTGGGTGGGTCAGTAGGCTATATAGGTCCTATTTTCAGTAGCAGTATATATTTTTAGCAAGATCAATGCCATTTGGCCAAATACATACCAATATTAATGCAACGGATGGGCCTGCATCTTGGCACAGAGCTCTCCGATGTTTGGGGTAATTGAAGACAGTCTCAGCCTCAAATCTTTCTCAACATCTCCCAGTCTTTGCCGATGTTTAGTTGCCGATCGGCATTTAGTTTTGCCGATTTCAACCAGTTGAGCATCGCAAATGAATGAATGAATGAAGCCACAAACTACTGTAGAACCGTTACGGGCCGCGTAGAAGAGGAGTTAAAAATCGCCATTACATTTTTTTATCTTGCGCACCCCCTAGTGGCGGCTCACGCACCCCCGGGGGTGCGCGCACCACACTTTGGGAAACCCTGTTCTAGACAATAAAGTTGATATTCTACGTTTCACCTCCGACCCTTGCCTTTGACCTTTAAGTGTAACTATAAATGGATTAAAAAGTTCAGAATTTGTACTTTTTTGTGTGTGTGGTAGCCTGATGCCACTCTGTCACTGATTTTTCCCCCCCCCCATTTAACAAGGTTGCCCCTTTGAGTTTTGTTCCTTACTTTTAAGTTTACATATGCATGTTTACCTCTAACTTGTATTGAAAGTGATTAATCTTAGCGATTACCTTTTAACCAGTTTCACAAAATGGAGAGCATCTTGTGATAGCTTCAGTCTCCGTTTTTCAAAATAACGACCTACGTAGCAACAGTGACTGGTGCCCGGGTCTTGGGATTGTCTAGCTCTAGTATTGGGCATGAACCAAAGGATGGACACCTCCTTGTTTTTCTATTTATTTCATGGTTCCTTTATAATGATTTTAGGCAGTTGCCTTTGGCATTTTCATAAGAGGTCTAGTTCAGGTTCTATATTTAGAGCTGTATAGCTGCCATGTTGAAAACAGAAATAATAATAATAAATAACTAAGTCACCCTTGTCTAGAGAAAACCAGCAATAATTACTAAATATTTGGTTGTCTCTTGGGTGAATATTTTTCATGACTCGTTCTTGGAGTGAAGTTGTCATCTTTGCTCAAATTTTAGGGTTCGATGAAGAACCTGTACACTTGGAACGATATGAATGAGCCATCCGTGTTCAACGGCCCAGAGGTCACTATGTACAAAGACGCAGTACATGGCAACTGGGAACACCGGGACCTCCACAACCTCTATGGCATCTATGTGGTGAGCTAGAGTTCATCTCAGTTTATGTACTGGTGTAGTGATTTCTTCTGTTTTTATTTTTTGTCTTGTTCTTGAAAAACACATTTCCATAATTCTCTGAATAAAGAGTCTGCCATCACTTTCACTTGTTTTTTGGCACAAATCCTCAACTCGTTTCTCTCCCGAGTAGCAAATGGCCACATTTGAAGGTCTGATCCAGAGGTCTGGGGGAACAGAGAGGCCGTTTGTTCTCACTAGAGCCTTCTTCGCTGGCTCACAAAGATACGGTTAGTACTGAGATTCCCCCTCCTAGACACACTGGGTAAAGATCTTTTCTAAAAGTGAAGTGACGTACGGCACACTTGTTCATTGTGTGCACAGGTGCTGTGTGGACTGGAGATAACTCAGCCGAGTGGGACCACCTGAAGATCTCTATCCCCATGTGTCTGAGTATTGGGCTGGTGGGCATCTCATTCTGTGGAGGTTGGTTGATTTTTTCATAATGCTTGTTAAAAAAAAGATGGTAAAGTTAATAACATAACATCGTTTCAGTCATAAGTGTTGTTCATAATTAGGGTTGTACACGAGGAAGCCAATGCTATATGGAATCAATTTTGTGCCAAAATGTTCATACAATACTTTTGAAATATCAAACAAAAACGACAAATCAAAAGTCAATTTTTTTAGACTGGCAGACAAATTATTCATGTATTCGTGCAAAATATCAGTCTATTACTCTTCAGAAACCTTTTATTTTTGTTCCGCGTCTTTCTCAGTTTTGTTTGACGTAATTTATTTTGGCTGCAATTCCAGCTCTCTCGTTTGCGCTCCCTGACTTTTTGCTTGCAGTTTTGGCACAAACTTCACGTGTGGGTGGGCTGTCCAGGAATGCATTCCCATTGGCTAACTTGCGTTTGACTGACAGCTACGCTCAGCGATTCCCCCGGAGGCTGTTGCGGCCATTTCCTACTCGGATTCTGGCGGACTGTTTGACGAGTGACCGATCCATTGACGGTAAACAAGGATCGAGTGGACTTCAGTGGCGACTATGATATTGAATTTACACTTTGTTGAATTAATTCAATATCATAGTCGTCCACTCGATCCTTGTTTACCGTCAATGGATCGGTCACTCGTCAAACAGTCCGCTAGAATCCGAGTAGGGAATGGCTGAGCGTAGCTGTCAGTCAAACACAAGTTAGCCAATGGGAATGCATTCCTGGACAGCCCACCCACACGGGAAGTTTGTGCCAAAACTGCAAGCAAAAAGTCAGGGAGCGCAAACGAGAGAGCTGGAATCGCAACCAAAATAAATTACGTCAAACAAAACTGAGAAAGACGCGGAACAAAAATAAAAGGTTTCTGAAGAGTAATAGACTGATATTTTGCACGAATACACGAATAATTTGTTTGCCAGTCTAAAAAAATTGACTTTTGATTTGTCGTTTTTGTTTGATATTTCAAAAGTATTGTATGAACATTTTGGCACAAAATTGATTCCATAGTGCTATGGCCAAGTCTGTGAAACCTACCCAGTACTAAAGATCAGAATCGGACTGTCCAGTGTGAGAGGGGGGGGAAGATAATCACCTAGGGGAAATGGCAGTTTATATAAGGGCAGAGGACATGGGAAGGGAAATGCGCATTTACAGTAACTTTGACCTGTAAGTTTGCAGACTTTGCTTTTGTGAGCTGATAGAAAACCAGAGGGAGAGTATTTTTGAATTTCTGTGTTGATAAACAGTTTGTTCAAGAAGAAAAATGCAGGGTAAAATGTGCTATGCATTGCCGTTTAATACTTTATTTCAATAGCTATCATATAAGAGTACTTTTCCTTTTCAATGTATTGGGCCTTACTTTCATGTCAAGAAGTGTAAGGATTTTTTTTTGGTTCAAGTTAGCATACTTATACACTTAAGTGTCAAACTAGACTGTACAGTGAACATGGACTTGTGTTTTTGTAATGATTGTCTAAGGTGGGGTTTACATTAGACCGTATCAGCGGATCATCAGATTAACGTTTTTAAAACGATTCGCGTGCACACAGCAACACCAATACACGATTCGCGTGCACACAGCAACACCAATACACGGATACGCTCGGCTCCGCAGGCATCCTGCGCTCCAAATCACTCCGCCCTGAACAGCGAGTGCCCTCTGGAGGGTGCGCACTCCGGCCCTGCGCAGCTCACAGAGCACGCGAGTGAAGCACACAAGCAGTGATTCGGGACTGAGCCACTGTGTGTGAGATCCCAGCGCATATCACTTACCACTTGCAAGTGGAAGGATGGCAAGCCTAAAGACAATCATAACTACACAATGGGCAGTATTTACATCAGTATTTGCAGTATTTTCATACTTTTATACTCTTTAATGAAAGGTGATACAAGGCGGAAGTCCGCGCCGTTTTTCAGCAGTCGCGTCACATGACCAACGCCAGCGAATCAGGAAGGTGGATGTCACAGTGACGTTATCCAATGACGACGCCAGCTAGAGCTCAGCACAGCGTATCCGCGTATTCTCAATGTTTACACAGCACCGGACCAGATACGATCTAGATTGAATACGTGGACCCTGGCGGATTCCCGTTTCCCGGCGTTTCCGGGTGTTTTAATGTAAACGGACAGTGCATCCGCGAAGAAAACGAGACAGATACGGTCTAATGTAAACTTAGCCTAAAATAAGTTCAAACACTCAGCTAGTTGCTTATGGATTACAAAAAATGATAGTTAAATATCAGTTTGATCAAACACTAGTTTTGTTTTTCGTGATACAATTCAGCTTTTTTTTTTTTTTTTTTTTTGTAGCTCATCTGGCTTGCAGGCCAGGCTGGATGAGCTTGTGTGATCCCATGTTGTCCGTCTGTTGTCATCGTCCGTCCACAATTTACAAAAATCGCTACTCCTCCTACAGGATTGATTTGTATTTCGATCAAACTCTCATACAATTTTCTCCTGGTTGGTGTGCATAAAAGTTGTCAAGATGGTGGCACCATCTGTCTCATTTACAGTTTTATGGGCGTCTTGGCCGGTATGAGCAATCAAATTTTTTTTTTTCTAATCTGTTCGTGCATGTTTAATTCATGTGCATTTATTAAATCTTTATCATCACTTCCCGCATACATATTAGACTGCGCATTTAGTATTTGCATAAAAACCCTCAGCTTACCTATACTAAAACATGGATATAGTTAATGGATGCAAAACCCCTCAACCTCCAGCCTGTAGACAGAATGAAGAAAAACCTACTGTAGCAGGTCAGAAGACCACAATCTGGCAGCAGTGTTGTTTTTCGTTTAACGTCCTTTTGTTCCCATATTTCATGGGGTTGGACGAGCTATGAGCGTTCTCCATCTCAGTCTGTTATAGACCATCTCTTCTTCTAGGTTAAGTTCCCTCAGATCTTCCTCTATACACTTCCATGTTTTCAGGGGCCTTCCTCGGGGGCGTCTTCCATCAATTACAGCTTCTGCTGCTCTCAGTACCACACTACTCTCTTCTTTTCTTTTGATATGCCTGAACCATCTCAAACGTTGTCTTCTCATTAAATTCCGTATGCTTTACACTTGACATCTATCACTTGATATTCCCTCTTCCCAATGTATATTTGCCATATATCGGAGCATCTGGCAATCACATCTCTTCAGCATGTTTTCAAGGTTCCTAGTCATCAGCCATGTTTCTGCTCCGTATACAAGTACAGGCCTAATGCATGCACAGTACGTTTGTACTCTACTTTTTAGGGGAATTCCTTGATTCGTCAAAAGACTAGATATCTGTCTCAATTTTGACCAAGCAGCTGATATTCTGGTTCGAACTGCTCTCTCTGCACCTTGACCGCAGTCAATAGTGTCGCCTAGGTAACCAAAGCTTTCAACTTCTTCGATAGTACCATCATCAACCCTTATTCTGTCACGTCTCCTTATCTCAGCACCTTGTTCTCTTCTTTCTCCTCTTCTTGTACAGGCAGAGCAGACAAAGTTTTCGCATGCTTGATTTACTCTCCTTAGTCCAGAACATCTCATGTGGCACCACTTCCTGCATTCTGTACATAGTATAGAGAGAGCAGTGTTCATAATATTATGATGTTGGTCTTATGACTTAAGCTCTCCATAGGAAATGCCCTCGTTACATTTTTCTTGTTTCTCTTCTTCCGTAGCTGATGTTGGTGGCTTCTTTAAGAACCCCAGTACTGAGCTGCTGGTGCGTTGGTACCAGACTGGTGCCTACCAGCCATTCTTCCGTGCACATGCCCACCTGGACACCCCCAGGCGCGAGCCTTGGCTGTTTGGCCCAGAGAACACTGCTCTCATCCGGGATGCTGTCCGCCAGCGCTATGCTCTCCTGCCTTACTGGTACCAGCAGTTCTATCATGCATACAGAACCGGCGAGCCTGTCATGAGGTCAGTAGGAGACCCTTGCCTCACTCACTCATCCTGTATGAAAATAAATATTGAGTGGACTGACTCAGGATTTTTGCCAAGCCAGTTACTCTGTTTTTACAGTTTACCATTTATTCTATTTGCTCCTCGTGTGTGTTAGGCCTCTGTGGGTTGAGTATCCGAGAGACACAGCTACTTTCACCATTGATGATGAATTTCTGATTGGTGAGTAATTCAAACTAAACACGTGTGTCGTGTATGAATCTTATTTTTATTTATTTTATAGTGTAACCAGGGAATCATTTAAGAAATTCTTCACTGAAGGATATTTCTGAACAAATTTTATTAAGTTGTAGAGTAGTGAACGTGTTTGTCTGATTCAGGTCGAGATTTGTTGGTCCACCCTGTCACTGAGGAGGGGGCACGAGGAGTCACAGCCTACCTGCCTGGATCTGGGGAGGTGTGCAGATTTTTAAGTGCAAAATCCTTTAATGGCAGTGGTTAGAATTGGTTATCATTTGACCAAGCCTGGTCTGAAAATATGTCTGAAGCTTGCTTTGCCTATTTTTTTTTTTTTTTTTTTAAATTGGTTTCCTGTCCTTCTGACAGTACTTGTATTATTTGATTTTTGTTCCCCTTCAGGTTTGGTATGATGTCCACACATTCCAGAAACACGTTGGTGCTCAGAACCTCTACATTCCAGTCACCATGAGCTCTGTACGTGTCTCTTCATATTCAAGAGGAATCAATTCTTTTTTTTTTTTTTTTGGTTAATGAATGTTTGATTCCATGTAATCTGTGCTTCTGCTTGGCATAGATCCCAGTCTTCCAGCGTGGCGGCTCAATCATTCCTAGAAAGGTCAGAGTTCGTAGGTCATCTGCGTGCACAGAGAATGACCCCTACACCTTGTACGTGGCTCTCAGTCCACAGGTAGTGTATCTGCATCTTTGTTGCATAGTCTTTTATATAGTCCTTCTTAGGGCTGTGCGATATATCGAATATACTCGATATACCTCCGAAAATTCTGTGTGAGATACATAAAATTATTCTATCGTAACTATCGAGTATTTTATGGTCATCTTCCGACTTGCGTTTGTTTCGTGTTTGTTTAAAACCTTTTCCGGTGGTTTTCTCCCTGTCCCTCAGGCAGTAACGTGAGAGGCTGCCTAAGGGTAAAGAAAACAATAACGTCACGCACTCGCCAACCAATCCCGGACGACATCTCAGTGCTGAAAGGAACTTGCGGGAAGATTTTCTAGTTTCAGTTGTGTTGCCAGATTGAGCGGTTTCCCGCCCAATTGGGCGATTTTAAGTGCGTTTTGGCGGGTTTTGAACATATCTTGGGCTGGAAACCGTCAGCAGTATCTGGCAACACTGCTGGCGGGAAGATTT
The DNA here is from genome assembly GCF_027579695.1 of Neoarius graeffei. NCBI lineage: Eukaryota > Metazoa > Chordata > Actinopteri > Siluriformes > Ariidae > Neoarius > Neoarius graeffei. Next base: position 68,208,367 of record NC_083576.1, read on the forward strand.
CCTAGTTCCGGTTTACAGCACTGACTCAGTTCGTGCAGTCGCTGGTGTTGCATAGGCTACCATGTAAGCTCTGTCAATTTCAGCGACAAATTAAAAATGGAAGCGGACGAATTGGTTCCTAAAAGAACTAGTAAGGGGTCAGTCATCTGGCTTTTTTTTTTTTTTTGGGATATCGCGAGGAGGACGTGGAACAGCAAATGCCAGTTTGTAAAGTGTGCAAAAAAACCTGTCATCACGAAAGGCAGCAGCACGACAAATATGTTCTATCACCTGAAAACTCACCCAGTACAGTATGAAGAGTATCTTAAACTCCGAACTACTTGCCCACAAGCTTAAACCCCCCCCCCCCCCCCCCCCCCCACACACACACACACACAAGCTAAACAAATGACCATGGCGGCCTCGTTCTCCAAAGCCACCCCATATGAGAAAACGAGTCAGAGATGGAGAGCTATAACGGACGCAATCACTAACGTCATTGCCGAAGACATGATCCCAGTTAGTATAGTGGAAAAACCAGGCTTCCAAAAATTACTAAACACACTCGATCCCAAACATGAGTTGCCTGGTCGCAGACATTTTACAGAGAAGGCAATACCGGAATTATACACGTCTGAGAGGCAGAGCCAGAAAACATTCAGTTCAAAAGTGTGCAAAGAGAAAAATAATGTTTTGCAGATCTCTCTCTTCTCTCCCTCAATCTCTCTCTCTATATTGTGAATGTTCCAGTGGTTCTCAGTAGTCAGGTTAATAGCTTGGAGATCTATTTTTTTTAAATAATTTAATGAATGAGCATTTTTCTTATTTAGGCTAAATGTCTTTCTCAGTGTTGAGCTTGCACTTTATTGATTTGAGCTCTGAGCAGCTCTGTATTGTGTTGCCCCTTTGTTGCAATTTTCAAGATTGTTTTTGCAGTTTATGCCACATCTTTGTTGAATAAAAATAGTCTTATTTCAATTCAATTGTGATTAATCACTAACATGAAAATTTAAAATGTGTTGTTGAAAACCACCTGTAAAGTTAACCAAGAATGTTATTTAATCTGCAGGGATTGTAGTGAAAACTGTAAAGAGTAAAAGTTAGATTTCATGGGGTCCTTTAGAGGAGATTTAAATATATCGAGATATATATTGTGAAATGGAAAAATGTATCGGGATATTCATTTTTTCCCATATCGCACAGCCCTAGTCCTTCTCCTTTAACATTAATATTTTTACAGACCTTTTCTTCACGCTAAACATAGCAAGAGTAAGAAGGAAAGTCTTTCTCTTTAACCTGCCTTTCTTTGACCAGTTAGCTCATTTGGCTAGAGTGTGGTGCTAATAATAACCTGCCTTTCTTTTCTCAGAGAGTTGCTAAAGGCGAGCTCTACATAGACGACGGCCACACGTTTGATTTCCAAGCGAAGAAAGAGTTTGTTCACCGGAGCCTAACATTCTCCAACAATGCCCTGACATCCAGGTATTCCATACACACTTGTTGCTTTGCTCTTACTGACACAATTTTCCACATGCTGCTCATACCTGATGTTGATGGGTGTTCGCTAAAGAGTATTTTGTTTTTTCAGGAACTTGTGTTTGGATTGCAAGTTCAATACTAAGTCCTGGATTGAAAAGATTTTCATACTGGGAACCAGTAAGCCCAACAAGGTTACTCTTCAAATGGATGGTATGTCCTTTGATGTGATTAGTTCATTTATCTTTCCCTAGATTAACATTATTTAATGTTATTCCTCAAGTTTGCTTAATTTTTTGTCTTTACTAATTGAATTGTATGTGATTTTTGTTTTTGAATGAAAGAACCCTACCCAGATGTGCACGAATCCATGGAATGTTTCAATAAACAATGGTTGACTTAGTAGTAGATTACAAGTTTCACTTGTCTCCTCATTCTTTCCAACAGGTCGAAACACTGTTGTGGAGTTTGAGTTTGATGCCGCCATGTCAGTGCTAATCCTGCGCAAACCAGGCATGAATGCAGCAGCAGACTGGACCATCCTGCTGCAGTAACACACTGGAAGAGCCTGGGGGTATGGGTGCAGGATCCAAACACTTACAGTAATCCAAGCGACCAAGACGGGGTGGTTCAGTTGGACTGACCAAGAGATAAAAGACTACTCATAAAAATACAATCATATTTGATACTATTAACTCCTATATTGTGTTTTCTCTCTCTCTCTCTCTCTCACACACACACACACACACACACACACGTGCGCGCACAAAAAAAAAATCAGGTAAAGGGGTGGATTGTGCTTCAGTAGGAGGGTATTTCAGAGTAGTTTGGGGTCTAAATAGGAGTTAAATGGTAGATATTTCAAGTTTTAAATTTTGTATGCCCGTTGTCCAAAAATTAAGTAACTTTTCAAACTGTTTTCCTGTAGTAAATGTAGTCAACCTGTGATTTAAAAGGAATGGAGAGCATGTTTTGATGCATTCGGCTTATTCCAATTAATTTCAATTCAATTTAAAACAGAGGACATGTGGTTTGCTGATTTTCATTGATTTTTATAGTAGATTGATGGCTACAAAGTGGGTAGTACATGCCAGGCCGACAAACTTGGACTATGTTTAGGGGAATTAAACCACACACTGACTTAGTGGAGGTGTGTCCAGTTTCTTTAATGTTTACTTTTTTCTGGTTGTTTTTATTTTTTTTTTCCAGAGCACTTGAATACCTCTGAGGGTGATTAGATATTTTGAATAAAAACATTTAACCCTCAGTTTACAATGAATGCAACAGAGTTGGCTGTGTAACGATAATGTGAAGGTTACCAATATTGAGATTGTGATGACATCTTTGCACATGATGTACCTAATTTTAATTTCTACTGATTTTTTTCCCCCCTGTACATTCCTGCCATATCTGCTGATATCAATGTTAAAATGTTCCTTGGTTGCTCTAATAAGGACCATACAGCTCTTTTTTTTTTTTTTCTTCCCTTCACAGATATATGTAGTGTAATGAAATTTTTCAGGAGACAACCAAAAAAAAAAGAAAAAGTGGTATGTTTGTCTTGGTAATTCTTACAGGCTGTGATTTAATGACCTCTTGAAGACTTGGTCAGGCAAGATGTTAATTAAAAACAAATTGTTCCCAAATATGTGGATGTGGTGTTATTATTTTGGAACTGACATGAGGATCTAATACATCTGTCCATTATCTGTAGTCGCTTATCCTGTTCTACAGGGTCGCAGGCAAGCTGGAGCCTATCCCAGCTGACTATGGGTGAGAGGTGGGGTACACCCTGGACAAGTCGCCAGGTTATCGCAGGGCTGACACATAGAGACAACCATTCACACTCGCATTCACACCTACGTTCAATTTAGAGTCACCAGTTAACCTAACCTGCATGTCTTTGGACTGTGGAGGAAACCGGAGCACCCGGAGGAAACCCACGCAGATATGGGAAGAACATGCAAACTCCACACAGAAAGGCCCTCGCCGGCCACGGGGCTTGAACCCAGAACCTTCTTGCTAACCACTACACCACTGTGCTGCCTCAGGATCTAATACAATCTATGTATTTTAAGTTAAACAGAATATATTAATAGTATCTAACCTTGCATAGTAATGTTTATTGGCAAATGTGTATTATATCACTATAAGCATCACTGGTTAAGGTTAATTATTAACTTGCATTAATAATGGGGTTGGATTGACAAAAAGCATTTATGGGTAGTTAAATACTGCTCTTTTCTATTAAACGTGAGTGTGACAGAGACCCTGCATTCATGTGCTCTGGGAAGATGATATTTTCCAGTTGGGAAGTGGTATTTACCAGTGTGTTGTGTTCACATGCTTTTGTTGTGGTTGACAAATTAAAGATGGTGGACCAGATTCAAGTTAGCAATAGTTAGTTAGCTATCGTTAGCAATAGCGTCTGCTCTGGATAGGTAAAAACAAACCATAACAACGCATTTTTAAAGGAAACGGATTTCTAATGTATTATATTACACTTGTTAATGACGCAACATTGCATAGACACTAAAAACTACCCACTAGTACTAGTAAAAAAAAAACTTTAGTAGCGTACAATGCTTAGCATTCAAGTGTCTTGTACCGCTCGCCGCCATGTTGAAAAGGTTAAAGTTCATCTCATCTCGGCAACTCGTGTATCAAAATTTTCTACGAGTTGCCCAGTGGAAAATACCACAAGAGGGGGCGTTCATGTGTGCTTTCCATGTCGGCGTTTGGTATTTACCATAATTCCCATAGCACATGAATGCAGCATAAGTATAAGACCGGAAATGACGGTTACGCAAAAAGTTGTCGCGTATTATTGACGTCATTTGTTTCCTCGTAATGGCGACTGAAGGCACGGAAACGTTTAGCAACAACGGGGAATTCATAAACCCGTCAGGTTTTGTATATTTAAATATATTCCTACATGTATACTTTTATAATGTTGTATAGTTTGTTTTTTTAAACATCTGTATTAAATATTTGTGTTTTTTATTTATCAGTTAGCTATGTATTTGGGTCGGTTAGTTAATAAGCTAGCTTAGCTTAGCTTCAGTATCATGGGTCTGATGATTCATCTTGTTTTCTTTTTTGAGTAACTTCGCATCCTAGTTTTGTTGTACATGAAACATCAAAATCATACATTTATGTTACTAAAACTACTTTTAATTCGGAAGCTGCAAACATTTTAATATGACTAGAACGAAAGTTTATTTTTTCCTTAAGTTTAAGCTTATCAAATTTACCAGAATAGTGCAATGTTGGACCCAAGTACAGTATGTGGTCAAAAGTATGTAGACACCTGACCAGCACACCCAAACTTTTGTTACAAAGTGGGAAGCACACAATTGAATATATGTTTTGGCCATAAAGAAATAAAGCACAACTTTATTCATCTCACACTTGTGAAATTCCTCTCTGCATTTAACCCATCTGAAGCAGTGAGCACACACACACACCCAGAGCAGTGGGCAGCCATGCTAACAGCGCCCGGGGAGCAGTTGGGAGTTAGGTGCCTCGCTCAAGGGCACCTCAGCCCAAGGCCGTCCCATATTAAAGGACATGGGACATGGATTTTTTTCTGGGTATAATTATGTATAAAGGACATAAGAAATGCCATCTAAATCACTGCAGGGCGTCAAAAATGTGAAAATCATCACATTATTCAACTTTTTTATACAGCGTAAAACAAGGATTCGTTAATTAGCTAAGCGGTCACGTGACCCGTGACGTCACAAAAACTTTCCAAGGAGCCAGCGCTTGGGAATCTAATGTAAACAGGTTACCGAAATGGACACCATCGACAGTGATATTCCCGATGTTTCACAGAGATGTGAAGTTCGACCCTATCAATTCGAACCGATAGCTGGAAATTCACATGAACATAGATCTTGTCTTTACTCTGACGGGTCAGATGATTGAGAGTGAGGGTTCATTCAATCCCCATGAAACTGAAAGCGGTCGGCTCGATAACACATCCTGGTAAGTTAAAAACAATTCTGCTCAAAGGCTAATGATCTGTTGAAAGAAGTATTATTTTTGTATCATACATTGAAAGTTCATCATAGATCTAGCTAAAGTCCGTTGCAAGCTAGTTTTTTTTTTTTGGCTGATATTTTTCAAGATTGATTGAGATACAATGCTTCCAGAGTCCGAGATGAAAACATTCAAAATGGCGAAACGAGTCAGAATTATGATAATCAATAATTGATACACCCAAAATTATAATACTAAGCCTTACCGCATGAGGCCCATGGTAAAACCACACTTCCAGGAGGGGCTGCCGTCTGCCTCCCAAGCCGGCCGAGAGCGCTCCTCGTCGGGCACGGCCAGGCGGGCGAATGCCCTGGTCCGTCCGCCCTGTCTAAAAAATAATGGTACAACTCCGAGTGAAGGTATCAATGCGCTGTCGAAGCGCGCAGAAGGTGTTAGTACGCCTATCATTATAGTGCGGACTTTCCATAGCATAGAAAATCGCCACGTTTCAATTTGTGTAACTGAACTTTGTTTCATGTCACTGGTCATATAAACCTATGTAAACAGGAAAAACGTGGAAGAGTTTGGTCGCATCTAACTACAGCCCCAAAAAATACCATTGGCCATGCTGAGCCTAGCTACATTGCTAACAGGAGTGACAGCGCGTCTGACTGACTGGGAGATCGCAATACACCATGATGTTCAATGTACGTTAAACACTCTAAAAACGAAACAATTTTCTTGTCATCCAAGACACAAAAACTATTTTGTCGCATTCGTCATCATCACGATTCACACTTCTCCATATTCATCTACCCGCTTGTGCTGTACCCGAAGGTTTTTGTGACGTATGATCACGTGACAGCGGCTCTTCCGGTTGTAAAATATGCATATCGGAGCTCGAGCAGAAATGCCATATAATCATCACGAATATAACGATTTTGCTGAATTTAATAGATAATTTTGTATTTGTTGATGCAATTTTTTCATATTTTTAATGGAAAGAAACTGATATAGCGTGCATTTATGTTTCATGTCCCATGTCCTTTAACCTAACCGCATGTCTTTGGACTGTGGGGGAAACCGGAGCACCCGGAGGATGCAAACTCCACACATAAAGGCCCCCGCCAGCCGCTGGGCTCGAACCCAGAACCTTCTTACTGTGAGGCGACCGTGCTAACCACTTACACCACCGTGCTGCCCTATATAATGCACATAGGCTACATTAGTTGCTTGTTAATATTTTAAATGACATAATTATGTGTTACAGGATATGAAGCCCCTGAGGTCACTAACTTTCCCCAGCCTGATTTAGGGGTAACTGAAGACATGGGAGGAACAGATATGGCAGATCCATCATTAGCCTATAGTGCACCTCCAGTGACCGAAGAAGAAGAAATGGAGGACCAAGAAATGCCAGTGGATTTTGAGAGACAGTGGAAACTGGTGAATGACAACCCACAGGGTTTTAACAGCTGGACTGATTTATTACAATATTGTGAACAAGAGGTGAGGAGAAACAGTGCTGTGAAGTTAGTTTAATAAGGTCAAATTGAAATGAACTGCATGTAAGCTTTATTAACAGTATTGCTTCATTATCTTATGTCACTCTGAACTAAGTCCCAGTTGGGCACTCGAACAAAACATTTTCAAACTGTTGCAGGGTCATTTGAAAGCATCTCGTCAGGCCCTGAATGCGTTCCTGGCAAGATACCCACTCTGCTATGGCTACTGGAAGAAGTTTGCAGATTTAGAAAGACGAGCAGGAAACAACAACAAGGCTGAGGAGGTGCGGAATGCAATAAAGAGACTGAATTTCCTGATGGGCATGAAATTTTAATATATACAGTGAACAAACACTAGTTACTAATTTTTCAAGCTGCAGCTTGTAGGGTTTTTTTTGTTTTTTAAATTATGAACTACAATATTCATTTATTCTCAAAAGCACCATAGAAAAACTTCCGTTCAAGCAGTCTGTGTTCATTTAGTGTTCTGAATATGACTGACATAGGAGCTTAGATTGTTTTAGAAAAAAGACTGAACTAAAGTCCATATTTATCACCATACCTTTGAAGAGCAAACCACATGTAGCTCTGAATGTACTATGAGGTTTGACCTTAAAACAGGCCCGAGTTGCTTCTCTTTTAACATATTGTACAAAAGAAATATAATCAACTAGATGATTAAAATAATAAATGTTTTTATATCGCCAGACTCTTTCTCATGTTATCAATTCTGTCCATGTGGACTGCAGGTGGCATGGGTTTTAAACATGGGAAAAGCCTATATATCCCTAATTATTCTATCCACGTTCACTGGATATGAGCAGTCGTGCGCTCTGATTGGCCACTCTACTACTATGATATCAGGTCATATACCGTGAGTAGAGAAAAACAAAATGGCAGCGTGTGTTGATGAACGAACCAAGGACAAAATAAAAACACTAGTTGAAAACAAAACCCCGAAAATTATCAAGCATTTAAAAGAAACAGACATAGCTAAAAGAATAGTGCCCCACTTTTATTATGGAATAATAATGGTAGGAACTTTTTTTTTTTCAAGAATCATTATAGCATTTTTCAGAAATTGCTACTGTCATTTCGCCGGCTTGTTTACATCCTAAGCAGAAATTTTGTCGGAAGTTTTGTAGAAAGTTTTTATTTATTGAATTTGCGAAAAATAAAAATGCTCTGTTTCTCAAAATCCAGTGACTGTTGTTCCACTCAATCTCGTCGTACATGGCTTATAGCTATCAGCTCATGTATGACTCAGTTTCGTGGAATAATTGTTAAATGTATGGAGGAAAACATTGATGCTTTGCAATTTTGCAAACTCTGTCCATATTGCGTTTTGTATTTATGATGAACGATTCAAGAATGAAGTTCTTTATGTACAGTATAAATACCCACTCCCTCAGTTTTGTAAACTGGCTTCAGATCAGTGAAAATTAGAAACCCAAAATTGTGCTCATTCCTGAACAATAGCACATGATACTGATTTTTGCAGGTATGTGTGGAAGGACTGTCAGTAATCCCTCTCAGTGTGGATCTGTGGATACATTACATTAACCTACTGCTTGGCACACTGAATATGAACCTGCCCGAGTCGACACAGCACATTCGCAGGTAACGTGAAAAGCCTTTTTCTTTTTTTTAACTCTGTCAGTTAAATACTCTCAGTTCAAGCTCATTTTTATTTGGACTAACAAAGTTGACTTGTTACCAGCAGTATCGCACTAGCTCAGGTTTGCTCAGCTTCCTTTATTAAAGGAATTGAACACAGGTGTGTTCTGTAAATTTTGGATTTGCAAGTAAGATAAAGTGCATGGAAATGATAGACATTACAAAAGCTAAATGCTACTTGTTTGACGTGTAAAAGCAAGAAAAGAAAATGGAAGAATAGGCACATTATACTAGTTTATGGGAATACCAGGTTCTGCATTTCTTTTGGGACTTTAGATATTTGTAAAATTTGTTGTTTATTACATCAGGAATAAAACATGACTGTTATAGAAAAATAATCAACCACCCTGAAGTGGATCACTTTCCTATAGACCCCTTCGCATGTTTGTAAACAAACCGACCGTTGCCAGGATGCGCACGCAGCCTGGACCCAGAAACAATGGCGCTGCCCATAGACCGGCATCATGAGCTGTCAGATTATGCCAAACAATTGTCGTTACAAGATCGAGAATGCTACATAAATAAGTTAACTCTAACAAGTGGACATCACCTACCGGATCCGCATTTAATTAAAGAGTGGACGGACGATGTTAGTAAGTTCCCTGGTATACAATGGCCAGATATATACTCGTACCTTATTGACAAGACTTCAGTGTACACCCACGAAAAACTTCGTGCCTACAAGTCTTTAGACGCATAGGATTATGTTATGTGCGGGCATGTACAACTTGATTAACAATGGGACATTCATATTCATTTTGTTTTAATCAAATTATGCCAGTGATGTGATGGCAATGTGGCTTTAGCTACAACAGCAAATACCAACACTAAACAGCAATTTGCAGGAGGTGATGGCATGAAAGGAATGATAGTGTAAAGAGTGCAGCTAAGAGAAATCAGAGCTGCGTAAAAAGCGAGAGGCAGAGAGCAGAAATGAAACTGAACGGGGCGGGAGCTAGGTTAGAGCAGTCAGCGTAAGTTGGCATTTAGAGCGAGGGCACACAATTTTACCTTTCCATCCTTGCTTTAAAATTGTGATTTTCGGCATACACAAATAATGATGGCACAAAATCTGGACTGCTTGAGTCAAGCGAGACCTCTCCTACAAACACAATTGCATGCAAAGCTAAGTTAACATGCTAACAATATTCATTACATTGTGTAACTATGACCCAGCTAATCAGACAAATGTTACCAAAGTATTTTGCTACATCAATAAACGAAGACTAGAAAGAATAAAAAAGAAAGATTTAATAAATAGCCTGATCTTACCTGTGATGAAGTGGGCGCTGCAAACCCGCGCATTTTTGATGGTGCTCTCATCCCAGTCTACACGTTTGATGGCTTGTAGTCATAGACGTCGGCGATTTTTTTTTTTTGAATGGGTGAGATCCTGCTGGAATTCTGAACATTTTAACCCCATCACTGCTACGATTCTGACACCCGACAACACAACTAGGCATTTCTGAGTCTTTTTTGGGTCCAGGCTGCACGCGCAATTTCCGCTTACGTATGAATGACGTTTACTGCGAAGGGGTCTATAACAGCATATACAAAGTGTTTTAGTTCCTCTTATAAGACGGTTGAGAGAACCTATTGTTACAGATTTACCTCTGACTCCTTTTATAAATGTTAAATCAACGTCTTCTCCCAGAATACTTCGCCATATTGAAATGTACATTAGTTTTTAATACGTTTCTGCAGAGTGTTTGGATTACAAGTCCATATGAGTTTATTGTTGCTGTGGAAAAGATGTTTTAGAATGATATAAACCTGACATATCATTGATATAAACCTGAAATTTGAATTACAGCCAGACACGGGTTTAGCCAGGATCAGGAAGGTTGGGAGTGTTTTTCTGAAAGTAGGGAGTGTAATTTGGTCGCCAACGGGGGTGGGTGTATCCATCCATTATCTGTAGCCGCTTATCCTGTGCAGGGTCGCAGGCAAGCCAGAGCCTATCCCAGCTGACTATGGGCGAGAGGCAGGGTACACCCTGGACAAGTTACCAGATCATTGCAGGGCTGACACAGAGACACACAACCATTCACATTCACACCAATGGTCAGTTTAGAGTCACCAATTAGCCTAACCTGCATGTCTTTGGACTGCGGAGAAAACCGGAGCCCAAACCGGGCTCGAACCCAGGACCTTCTTGCTGTAAGGCGACAGTGCTAACCACTACACCACCGTGCTGCCCGAGGTGGGTGTAAATTTTGAAAATTTCATCTTTTTTGGTGCAATCTGGTGACTTCTGGAGCTGCAATTGAGCCTTAAAAAGAAATGAAAGAAAGCATTAATTTTAAGTGTGAATTATTTTATTAGGCATTTAACACAAATTTTATTTACTACTGTAATAAAATGTTATCACAAAGTTTAAGTTTAGTTTCTTATTCATTAACCAGAACTTTACAAATCACTGTAATTGTCAATAAAATCTACAAATTCCTGCAATAAAAGTAGAAACCTTAAATTATAATTTCTAGTGCAATTAAGACAAAAACAAAATAGAAATTGCTGCAGTCAAGTCCTATTACACATAATACAGCTTTACCAGTGATGGGAATAACGGCGTTAGAAATAAATGGCGTTACTAACGCCGTTACTTTTTTTAGTAACGAGTAATCTAACTAATTACTTTTTACATCGTTATAACGCCGTTCCCGTTACTTACAATAAAATACTGTGCGTTACTTTATTAAAGCTGTTCTCATCTGGCACGCTGCTCGTTCAGCCTTTCTTTACTCTGCTTTCGTGTGGGGCGGGGAGACACGAGACAACAGCACAGTAAGCCAATCAGAGTAGATTTGGGCAACATAGATACTGTACGTAGGTAGGCCACGCCTACTGCACGACTGCGCGCTCTTTCAATCGGAAGACCCAGCGATGGCGAGCGGTCAGCCCAGCACTGCGCTTTCACACTGGAAATACAGCCAGTACTTTTCATTACTTTAAATAAAAGGCAAGAGTGTTTACGTGCAGTGCACATTACAGCATGTCAAGGAACAAAGCGTTTGTCCTCGTCAGTGGCCAGTAATTAGTAACATAATTTTAATAACTACAAAAATATATTAGTACATTTGATAGATGTCTTATCTCACATTGTCCCACAAAAATATTAATATAGTGTAGATAACATTACTAATTGGTTCTGTTAAGTGTCCATTTCAGTCATTAAACACATTTAACATTCACTTTTATTATGATTACACTAATTGAATTTGATTTTTTTTTTTTTGAGGGGGAACAAAATGTAACGGAATAATTACTTTCCCTGGTAATTAGTTACTTTTATAACAAAGTAACTCCGTTACTAACTCAGTTACTTTTTGGGAAAAGTAACTAGTAACTATAACTAATTACTTTTTTAAAGTAACGTGCCCAACACTGAGCTTTACTATAAACAACAAAGATGACAACTGAGATTCAGCCGACTCTGAAGATTAATATTATGAAATATATACAACTGAAAATAATAGATACCTTTAACAAGTTTTGATTTTACGAAATATCCATAATGCAAATGTTACATCACAAAATGTTAGGAATCATTTTGATTCTGTTAAAAAGTGCAATAAACAGGAGTTAAAAATAAGTGAAATTAAGTTACAAATGAAAGGAAATTTTCCTGTAGTTACTTGAAATGTAAAAAATTCAGTAATGGTAGTTTATGAAAGTACTATTTAAGATAATGTAAATCTTGGCGAAAGAGAAACCAATCGAAAACAAAAGAGTGAAAGTGATTATCATGTTGTTACCATGGGAACAGTCTTTTATGAATGCGGAAGTGGGCTGTCAGCGCGCCGAGTCCGGTGTGACTGAGGAAGGTGACAAGTTTTAGGTTTCATCTAATTTAGGTAATTTAAAAACTAATATATTATTATTTGGCAATGGGCACATAGGAAAGTGTAAAGTTGCTGTCAGTATGTTTATCGTGCTTGTATGATAAAAACTTGCGAAGAGCTCATCTCGTTATCTCTAGCCGCTTTATCCTGTTCTACAGGGTCGCAGGCAAGCTGGAGCCTATCCCAGCTGACTACGGGCGAAAGGCGGGGTACACCCTGGACAAGTCGCCAGGTCATCACAGGGCTGACACATAGACACAGACAACCATTCACACTCACATTCACACCTACGGTCAATTTAGAGTCACCAGTTAACCTAAACTGCATGTCTTTGGACTGTGGGGGAAACCGGAGCACCCGGAGGAAACCCACGCGGACACGGGGAGAACATGCAAACTCCGCACAGAAAGGCCCTCACCAGCCACGGGGCTCGAACCCGGACCTTCTTGCTGTGAGGCGACAGCGCTAACCACTACATCACCGTGTCACCCACTCGCGAAGATATTTATCTAAATACATGACCTACTCATTCTAAACCTGCTGACCTTCACCAGCGAACCTCTCAAAACTCATGGTATTTTGCTTCCATTCAAGCCTGATTTCGAAGTCTGACTAATAAGAACGTTACATTTTTGGTGGTAAATTAGATTTTCTTGATTTAACTTCCATATATGGAAAGCATGTGCGCCGGGCACACCCCGGGAAACCGTTGACAAAAAATGTCCACAGAAGTGCACAAAATTACTTAACAAAACAACAAAATTTTGGTTAGCACGGGTTAGTATAAAATTTATAGGCCATGTTTTTTGAGAACTGGCCGTGTAAAACACGACTGCACGGCTCGCTAGCTAAGCCTATGCAGCCAGGACACTGTCAGAGCTGCTGGTGTAGAAAACTAATACACATCATCTGCTCAATCAGATTCAAGTATTCAACAAATTTTGAATAGTCTGGGTTGCATATTATGGTTTCGCTCTGTATCCTTTCTCTGTTCTGCAGTGTGTTTGAGGATGCTCTGGCTTCAGCAGGCTGGGACTGGCACTCAGACCACCTGTGGGACCTGTACGCAGAATGGGAGAAAGAACAGGGGGACCTGAGAGCCATGACTGCAGTCTATGACCGTGTGATGAGAGTGCCCACCCAGCTCTACAGCACCCACTATGAAAAGTATGTCAACACAAGTGAAGAAGGATTTAAGAGGGTTGTTTGCACAGCTGTTCACTTTGAGACACAAATCCGCATACAAACACACAGATTTGTAAGAACTTGCTGATATTTCTTCTTACTGTCGTATCTTGTGATCTTTTTCCCCCCTTCATATATAGATGCAGCTGAATTTATCACCCAAAGCCTTATTGGTAAACTGTCAAACACCTGCAATTCAGCACTACAAAATTAAGATCTCCAAAATATCACAATTTTGTTTTTGTCTTTTGCTTTCACAGTCCATAAGAAAATGAGTGTTGCGCTGGAGACTCTTAAGGCTGACGTAAATGATTCTGGTTCTGTCCCGGCAGGTTAAAGACTCATTTAACATCAAATCCACTCCAGGATGTCCTGAGCCCTGAAGAATACGAGAAGGTGAAGGCTGAGTACAGGCAGAATCAGATTCAGGCTAAGAAAGAGGGATCCGATGCTACAGCTGACGAGGAGGAAGAGAGGCCGCCCGGGGAGGACAATCCTGCAAACGATGGCAAAGATTCGGTAATGAACTTGCAGTTTAGTTTACTACATGTGCTGAGATTCATGTACAGGATGGTTGACTGTCAGAATCAGCCCACTGTTAATGTTCTAGTGATTTACCATCATCGCACTGATGTCACAGCAATGTCTATAATTTTTTTTTTATAGAAAACTATATTCATGAACCTGCTCCTTCTTCTGCTGTTTTACTGTTTTCAATGTTTCACTAATTCACATTTACTGTGAAAATCCGTTTACATAAAATCCATGCAAGGAATTTGGTCTAACTTGCATTTGGTTATTCATTTGTGTCTTCAGCTAATATACGCCACACTGTTACCCCCTTTTCCACCAGTTCCAGGGCTGGTTCGGTGCTGGTGCTGGTTCACAACTCATTCAACTTGCGAGCCAGCTGAGAACCAGTTTGCTTTTCCATAGCTCGCGGTGCTAAGGGGAGTCACGTCATTACGTCGCTGTATACGTCAGTTATGTCGCTACGTTTGCATAAACCTTGGCGCGAATATCGAAGCAAAAACAACACGGAAGAAGCAGCAGCAACAACAACAATAATAATGGATGACTTCGCGTTTGTACAGCTGCTGCTTCTCGTCGCTTAAAAATGGCGATCTTTCGCGCTCTTGTTATTGTTGTTGGTCTTAACAACTCCCCCCCCCCCCCCCCCCCCCCCCCCCCGCTGACGTAAGCGTTTCTTTCCTCTAGCCCAACAGAGAGTTGGTGCTAGCCTGGAACCGGTTTTTCTGGCCCCAGAGCCAGTTCTTTGTCAGTGGAAACAGAAAACCCGGTTCCAAACTAAGCACTGGCCCCGAACCAGCCCTGGAACTGCTTTGGTGGAAAAGGGGCATCTGAGTGCTCTTTGGTTCACAAATCACAGACTGTGGCATTTATCTAACATCCATGTCCCAAATTGTTCCAATTATGTCTTCCCAAATGATTCTCAAGAAATTTTCATCTATGCGGTCTCATTTGACCCTGGTCTTAATCCCTTCATGATTAATTGCCGTTCTGACAAACATCCAGATGTGACAACAGCTGTACAATAAAACCATTACAGCAGACTGTGTTACATTCATGATGATGTTGTCAGCCATTTTAGCAGGTCATGTTGGATAGCGTTTTTTTTTTTTTTTTTGTCCCCCCCCCCCAATATAGGAAGAGGCAGTGCAGAAAATGCGGGAGCTGATCTTGGCTAGCAGAGAGGAAACGTATCAGCAGAATGAGGCGGAGGTCAGGAAACGATGGAACTATGAAGATGCGGTAAGGGATTGTATAGGATTGCAGTGTCTTTCTCCTGCTTTAAAATTTAAAGCTTTCTTGTTGTGGCTCCTGATTTTTATTTTATTTATTTTTCCTCAACTCCTTCCCTGTGTCAGATAAAGAGGCCATATTTCCATGTGAAGCCTTTGGATCGGACCCAGTTGAAAGCCTGGCACACGTACCTGGACTGGGAGATGGCTGAAGCTGAGGCAGCACGTGCGGTCACTGAGGGGACGGGTGTGGAAGGTCAGGAGAGTTCAGAGGTCAAAGAGGGCATCGCTGGCCATAGGAGGGTACAGATTCTGTTTGAACGCTGCCTCATTGCCTGTGCATTCTATGAGGAGTTCTGGGATAAGGTAGAGAAAGACAAACTGAGCATATCTGGATGAACACGAGTTTGTTTCAGTGTGCCACTTTTATTTTATTATTTTGTTTGTGTGTGTGTTGTAGTATGTGCATTATCTAGAGCCACACAGTGTGGAGGAGACACGCAATATATATCGACGAGCTTGTGAGATCCACCTGCCATACAAACACAGCTTTCACTTGCAGTGGGCCATGTTTGAGGAGAGACACGGTGAGGAACACCATGAGGGGAAAAGTAAACGTGACTAGTTACTTATGTTGGCTGTCAGACAATACTTTTCTCACAAGGATTAAATGTGAGCAAGACTGTTTGTGTAGTTATATCACTTTTGTACTGATGAGATGCTGGTAAAACCAGCTTGTGTTTCCACTGACTTAAGATCCAAAACATAATCAGACGTGAGCGCTTCACAATGAATGGTGGAGAGTTTATGGGTTCAATGTCAAATCCTTCATCACCTATATAAAGTACAAAAATAATAATGTGTCAGGATGCATTTTCATATCAGTATATTCTCTGTTTAACAGTATAGCACTGATAGTTTTTTGTAATTGCCAGTAAAGCGTTTGGGTTTTTTTCCCTTGATATTTCAATATTTATTTAACTTTATTTAAATGAAACCATTTTACAGTGTTGATAAATTTAAATAAATGGATAAATATTTATTTTAGATTTAAATTTGCGGCACGTTCTCCTGCAGGTAATATCTCTGAGGCGCAGCGTATCCTAGAAGGTCTAGAGAAGGCTATGCCTGGCCTGGCCATGGTGCGGCTCCGGAGGGCGGGGCTAGAGAGGAGGGTGGGTCGTCTGGATAAGGCGGAGTCACTGCTAAAGGAGGCAGTTGAGGAGAATAAAGATAAGCCACACCTTCATGCCTTTTACTCCATTAAACTGGCCCGCTTTCTTCACAAGTTATGCAAGAATCCATCGCGGGCTCGCACCGTGCTGCAAGAGGCCATCGAAATCAGTCCGGTAAGAAATTAGCTGCATCCATGTATCTTAGACTTTTGTAGTTCAGTGATATGAGGTGTGGGCCTAGTGTGCTTCAGAGTACCGCATTCACTCCTCTGTTGTACATCCGTCAGCTTGGGACTCAGAAATTGGTTCAAGTCCACCATGTTTCAGGATTTGTAAATGGTTTTTTTTTTTTTTATAAAGGATATACGCAGGACCTTTTTAAATAAATTTCTGAGTGATAATAATAATAATTTCAATTTATATAGCGCCTTTCGCAAACCCAAGGACGCTTTACAAAAGAGTTGCCACCAAAAAGAAAAAAAACTAGGAAGAATAGTGTGAGGTAAAGAGAAAAGTTTTCAAGTTAGCTTTGAAGGAAGAAAGAGTGGAACAGTCACGAAGTGATTTTGGTAACGAGTTCCAAAGTTTAGGAGCAGCAACACTAAATGATCTGCCACCCATAGATGCCAGTTTAAAACGTGGAACAGTCAGAAGTCCACAGTCAGAAGATCTGAGGGAATGAATTAGCTCACAGAGATAGGAAGGAGCGAAACCATGAAGAGCTTTATAGGTTAAAAGCAGGATTTTGTATTTGATCCGAGAGATAACTGGCAACCAGTGCAGTTGCTGTAAAACAGGAGTGATGTGAGCAGTGCGCTTGGTGAGCGTGAGGACTCTTGCTGCTGAGTTTTGGATGTACTGCAGGTGATTGAGCAATGTGGCAGGGAGACCATAAAAGACAGAATTGCAATAGTCAAGACGAGAAAAAATAAATGCATTGACCAACATATTGGCATCGGTTTCCAAGAGAAAAGGGCGGAGACGTGCAATATTGTGGAGGTGAAAGAAAGCATTCTTAGTAATTAGTTTAAGATGGGGTTCAAACGTAAGGGTGGAGTCAAAGATAACTCCAAGGTTTTTTATAACTTGGGAAGGATGAATAGACACACCATCAACATCAATAGTAAAACTGGAGAAATTCTGAACCTGTCTTTTGGTACCTACTAATAGAACCTCCGTTTTGCCAGCATTAAGTTTAAGGCAGTTCTTATGCAGCCATTGCTTAAGGTCAGTGATGCAAGTCCTTAGCAGCTGAATAGAGGCTATGGAAGGGGTGATAGTGATTCAGGAGTGGATAGTATCTCCATCCTTGACTCTTGTATGCCGCATAAATGGGAATTAAAATATATATATTTTTGAGAGTTAATATCGACCGCAAAGTTGGCATTGGAGCTGCCCCGCTGAGCCAGCCATCCCTGAGTGCGTGATGTCACAGCGGGAACCGGTTTTAAGGCCGAGGTCCTTTACAGCTATAGACCAAAGTCATATAAATAAAAATTTACGGTGAAAGTAAGAAATACCGTTACCGACTTGCTCAACTAAGACTGATTTGATGTCATTGATTGTGGGTTGACTCTCATTAAAACAGGATGGGTGTTATAACTTGTGCAACATACATGTACATGCATGCATTTTCACTGATAAAACGTAAAAGGCTAATTAAATAATCAGATGAACTGAGACAATCGCATCTCTCATCTCATTATCTCTAGCCGCTTTATCCTGTTCTACAGGGTCGCAGGCAAGCTGGAGCCTATCCCAGCTGACTACGGGCGAAAGGCGGGGTACACCATGGACAAGTCGCCAGGTCATCACAGGGCTGACACATAGACGCAGACAACCATTCACATTCACACCTACGGTTAATTTAGAGTCACCAGTTAACCTAACCTGCATGTCTTTGGACTGTGGGGGAAACCGGAGCACCCGGAGGAAACCCACGCGGACACGGGGAGAACATTCAAACTCCGCTCAGAAAGGCCCTCGCCGGCCACGGGGCTCGAACCCGGGCCTTCTTGCTGTGAGGCGAC
The DNA here is from genome assembly GCF_027579695.1 of Neoarius graeffei. Lineage (NCBI taxonomy): Eukaryota > Metazoa > Chordata > Actinopteri > Siluriformes > Ariidae > Neoarius > Neoarius graeffei. The sequence goes on from NC_083576.1 coordinate 68,226,986, forward strand.
AGCGCTAACCGCTACACCACCGTGCCGCCCCGAGACAATCACATTCTGAAGCAAATTAAATAATCTTATACCGGTAACTTGCACACAAGTTACATGTATTAATCTAAATGCAGGTAAACAACGTGTGTCGTTTTTGTTTTGTATCCAAATGTGAGTCGGAGCTTACCCGTCTGTGTTCTCGCTGCTTGAAGGCCGATCTTGTGGCTGATTGTTTTGAAACAATCTGACTTTCAGTTGTTCGTTCAGTTCTCTGTTCATTCGCTTCTTCCACTTAAGGGTGAGATGGCAGCAATAGCCAGTGGAGAAATAAGACGGCTGCTCCACTCATTCTCCATTTTCTCCATTACTGCTTGGCTCAGGCAATTACTTAAAACCCAGGACGGAACGGGATGTCACCGGTTTTAGCAACAACCGTGGGGAGGTCACTGCCCGAGCGATATGTCCCGTCCCATTCTGTCCCGGGTTTTAGCAACAACCCTCGGCTCACTCCGGGAGGACTGGTGCAACTGAACTCGCTTTCCTTTAAAAATAAATTTAAAAAAATACTTTCCTTTTCTCGTTTTCTTTTTCTTTAATTGTTGGTACTGCACCCTCTTTCGATACGGGCTTATAGCCAAAGCTCCTCAACAGATCAGAGGTCTCGTATGAGTCTTCAGTAAAATGTGCAGAGCAGAGGAGAGACCACTTCGTAGCCACCCAATGTGTCCATGAACTTCTTGCAAAACGCGTCCAAATCTTTGCAGTTTGAACATTCTTGGGCCATGAATGCAACGTAAATCCACCTTCTGTCGTGTTGCTGCACCGGCCAGCAACACATCTACATGGCATAGCAATAAATTAGCTCAAAATGGAGGATTGGTGTTGCAGTCAGCTCTGTGTTTTAGTATAGCGGAAATGGCGATGAGACCGATAGACTTCCTGCTGTGACGTTATGGATGTCAAGGTCATTCACTCAGACCGCTACCTACATGAATCACTTTAGTCGTAAAAATTACTATATTAGATTTATTATTAACGTTTAAAACTATTCCTGTGCCATTCTTGAGGTCTTAAGGCATTTTTAAACTAAAGTGAGGCCATGGCTCTGCGTATCTCCTTTAATATTAGCCTATGGTATTTCCACCTCCTTAAAAACACACATACTACTACGAATTATAATTTATTATTGTTGTAGTAGAAATGTATTTGAGCAAATGACGAGTAGCATCACAAGTGCTTAGTGTGTGCTCAGGTGTGAATGACCTGTGATCAGCTCGCCTGAAGGCCTCTGCATGCTCTTGCGACAAGGCTTTCGCAGATAGCTTTTCGCAGACAGTTGTAATTTATTGTTGAGCGGGGAGTATAGGCGTGCGCGATGTTATTCACCGGCACAACGCAAGGGGGCGCGAAGTCGCTAGGAGTAGTTGGTGGGTGTGGTTAGTGGAGTGTTTATCCTCCGGTTACTTATAATGACTAGAACTTTTTTTTATAATGACTAGAACTGGAGTCGTATAGATGTCCGTACTTCCTCAATCAACCGCTCTTTGTGCTGCTCCAGCTTCGCTCGTGTTTTTAAAAATGCCGGTCGTGAAAACAAAACAAACCGGGAAAGTAGGGAAGCGGAAGTGCGTGTACAGCAGATGTAGAGTGGACCAATCAGAGCCCTCTTGTCTGCGACGCTGTCTGCGAGGCTTCTGTGGTGGTCACAATTTTTGGGAGGTGCGCGCAGAGCATCTGCTAAGGTGGGGGGGCTACGCAGACGCTATCTGCGACACCGTCTGCGAGGACTGGGTTGTCAGCATAAATTGGCCTTGTTAACACCAAGTCTGAACAGTGACCAAGGACAACTTATTTGGCAAATACAATTGATATTCATTTCTTCAGAAGAAGGAGCAAAGATCTGACAAAAGCAAAGAGCACAGATCAGAGTAGTTGAAAGATTTACTCATACCCCTTCTGTTAGGTGAGTAACTTGAAACAGTCATTCAGATTGCAGGAGTTTAGAGGCTGGTTACACTAATTCTTGTTACAGTCAGCTGTGTGTGGGTGTATGTGTCCAGGACAACAGTAAGCTCTACCTGAATCTGCTGGACCTGGAGCTATCTGGGGATCTGCGGCTCAATGGAGGAGTCGTCCAGCAATGTGTGAGCAAAGCTTTAGCTGCACCTCTCTCATCAGATAATAAGATCCTCTTCTCCCAAAGAGGCCTGCAGTTTGCTGAGGATTTTGGGACCACGGTGCAAAGGTCAGAATTTACTCAGGATAACAGTGATGAATTTAATTTGTTTATAAGGCCAGCTATTGATTTGGGGAAAGTTAAGAAATGTGTGCTTTTGCACCACAGCTATCTTTTAAACTAATGCAGGGGTGATAGCGTTCCGGCGCCGCGCCGGATTTCCGGCGTACCGTGGCTGGGGAAAAAAAAAAAATCTAGTTCGCCCATTGTCCTGTGTCATTCTGAGATGCGCAGATAGACAGTAAAGGGTATTCGCATGATATGGAACTAGTGGGAAAAAAGTGCTGTCACGGCATGAATGGGTCTAATTCGTGCCGTGACGGCACTTTTTTCCCACTAGTTCCATATCATGCGAATACCCTTTACTGTCTATCTGCGCATCTCAGAATGACACAGGACAATGGGCGAACTAGATTTTTTTTTTTTCCCCAGCCACGGTACGCCGGAAATCCGGCACGGCGCCGGAACGCTATCACCCCTGCTAATGTTGTTGATACTCTAGTTCTAGGTCCTGCCCTGCACTCAGACAGGCAGCTTTTTCTTTACTTTTTGTCCCCTTCTTCTTCCCCCCCCCCCCCCCCCCCCCCACCCCTTCCCCCACCTCAGGTCAATCAAATTGCTCTGTTACCCCTTTTCCACCAAAGCAGTTCCAGGGCTGGTTCGGGGCCGGTGCTGGTTCACAACTCGTTCAACTTGCGAGCCAGCTGAGAACCAGTTTGCTTTTCCATCGCTCGCGGTGCTAAGCGGAGCCACGTCATTACGTTGCTGTATACGTCGTTACGTCACTGTATATGTCAGTTACATCACTGCGTTTGCATAAACCTTGGCGCGAACATCGAAGCAACAACAACACGGAGAAGAAGAAACAACAACAATAATGGATGACTTCGCGTTTGTACAGCTGCTGCTTCTCGTCGCTTAAAAATGGCGACCTTTCGTGGTCTTGCTATTGTTGTTGGTCTTAACAACTCCGCCCCCCGCTGACGTAAGCGGTTCTTTCCTCTGGCCCAGCAGAGAGTTGGTGCTAGCCTGGAACCGGTTTTTCTGGCCCCAGAGCCAGTTCTTTGTCAGTGGAAACAGAAAACCCGGTTCCAAACTAAGCACTGGCCCCGAATCAGCCCTGGAACTGCTTTGGTGGAAAAGGGGCATGTGTTGGTCTACTTTTGGGCATTTCTGTCTTTAGTTTTCTGTCTCTTGCCATGGTTCCACACAGACGTAACTGTTTAAAACCATGCGTGATCACCAAACTGATGTCTTCCCACTGAAACTAAAATTGTAAATAAAACTTTGAGTCTGCTTTTCATGATTTCTGTTGCTTATTCTGGCATCTATTTTGGGAATTCAAGCCTATCAGTACAGCAAGCATCACTGACTCAGTCAGGAACAAGTAGGAATTAATATGTGGAACCAGAAAACACAGACATGGAAACATCTGGGTGTGGGGGGGGGGGGGGGGACATAGTCTGGCTAACGCGACTTCAAAGCTCTGCGAGCATTTGGTCTGGCAAAGATATTAAGCCCAACCGTTTCCCAAAGGCGTGGTTGACCCGCCTCCCTGAAATGCCTCAGTTTGCTACTGGTCGAAGCCAGAAAAGGCTGTGACGAAGCTTAAACCAATCACATCACTCTTTCCTCTGACGTATGTGACGCGATGGAAACTGCTTGAGTAACAGGAAGAAGATAAATACCTCCAGGGCTGCTCTTTGCTCCGTTTTCAATGAGAACTTCCCGTTGAATGCTTTCAATACAGCATCTACCGCTGTGTCAAAGGCTTGCCGCTGCTCCATGTTCGTAATGTTTCTAGTGAATGAAGCGCTTCCGGCATAGATTCTGTAAACAATCTATGGCTTCCGGTCGCAGTTCTACTACGTCAGTGCCTTGAACACGCCTCTACCCAGGGCCGTTGGAGATGCTCAGAGTTGATTGGCTCCCGATTTTTCGGGAGCTTGGAAGAGCTGGAGATAGCTTGCCTTGCCAGACTAAGCTCGCAACAGGCCCTCGTGTTGCGTCACGCTTAGGATGGGCGGGCCCAGGCTAGGGGGAACATGCCATGGTTTCATTCCCAAATCCAAGTTTTTTTTTTTATTTTATTTGCATAACATTAACCATCACTCAACATTGTTGTGCCACTTGCCCCCATCTACTTCAAGACGCAAACGGTCACATCATCCCATGTGTCATGTTACTGGGAATTACCAGCCCTTATTGTAAACGACTGGCTTCAGGCCTCTTTATCGCTCATATCAGTGCTGGTGTGACCTGAGTTAAAGCTAGGATAGGCCATTTTATAGTTTTTTTTTTTCTATTTCTTGACATTCTTTTTATATCCTGATACAAATAAATTGCTCTGAGAATAAAAAGATAAAAAACGTCATCTGTGGCAGTCACAGGGCTGTCCAAAGCCCATCCAGTCATCTCACTCAGTCAGAATGAAGTCATTAGATGAACTCCCTGCTTATCTACCTGCCTACCTGTGCGCACACTGCCTGCGCACTCGCTGTGCATGACTGGAGGTTTCCATAAGGCTAGGCAGACATTGTTAAAGCCAGTGAGATAGTCAACAGCTGTGAGTACCAACAGCAGCCATGTTTGTTATTTACATTTATGATAATGTTATGCGTTTTCTTACATGTGAAGAAACGAGGTGGTTGGATGACCATGACACCTCACGCTCGCTCCGGTCCCAAATGCTGTCGGTTGTGGACTCGTCCGAAAGCAGTAATCGAGCAGTGCGCGTGTTCTGGAGGGAGGGGATGGGATTTTTCAGTTTGATACTTTCAAAATCTAGCATACTCTTGCTGGTTTCTCCTAGCCTGGGCCCGCCCATCCTAAGCGTGACGCAACACGAGGGCCTGTTGCGAGCTTAGTCTGGCAAGGCAAGCTATCTCCAGCTCTTCCAAGCTCCCGAAAAATCGGGAGCCAATCAACTTTGAGCATCTCCAACGGCCCTGGGTAGAGGCATGTTCAAGGCAGTGACGTAGTAGAACTGCGACCGGAAGCCATAGATTGTTTACAGAATCTATGCCGGAAGCGCTTCATTCACTAGAAACATTACGAACATGGAGCAGCGGCAAGCCTTTGACACAGCGGTAGATGCTGTATTGAAAGCATTCAACGGGAAGTTCTCATTGAAAACGGAGCAAAGAGCAGCCCTGGAGGTATTTATCTTCTTCCTGTTACTCAAGCAGTTTCCGTCGCGTCACATACGTCAGAGGAAAGAGTGATGTGATTGGTTTAAGCTTCGTCACAGCCTTTTCTGGCTTCGACCAGTAGCAAACTGAGGCATTTCAGGGAGGCGGGTCAACCACGCCTTTGGGAAACGGTTGGGCTTAATATCTTTGCCAGACCAATGCTCGCAGAGCTTTGAAGTCGCGTTAGCCAGACTAGGTTTCTCCAAAATTACGTACCCTAGCTATAAGATTCTGTGGAAACACCTGCATATCTGAGACAGTTAATTAACATGGCTGTTTATGTGATAGTTCAGTAATCTGGTTACTGGCCAAATCAGAGTATAAGCATGCTGCGTTCGCTGTTCTAATGTAGCTGATTACTGTTGTGATTGCAGTGTGCTGAGTATCTACGAGGAACACCAGAAGCTTCTAAATGATCTTGGTCCAAAGAAACGTGGAGCAGAGAACGGGTGAGTGAAAAAACGGACATCAAACTCCGTTTCAGTTTTCGTGTACTTTTTTTTTTTTTTTAAACACAGCACCTTTCTTTTTTTAAACCATTCTAGTGATGGTGATGGTCCAGAGAAAATGAGTAAAATGGATGATGGCTCTGCTGCAGCAGCAGCATCTCTACAAGCGGTCCCGCCTACTGTGCCTCCTGTTCCTCCTCCTCCTCCAGTGATGGGTGGAGATATGAGTGGGTATGGAAGTTATGGCAACTGGTATCAGGTATGCAGGATTTAGCTTTGCTTTGCATGTAGTTCATGTTGTGTGCAGTTAATCATATCTTATTCATGCTTATATTGTATGAAGTGAAAGATGAAGGTCTTCTTTATATTGGGTAAATGATTAAGATAAAGAATAATGCTGTTGACTTACCTCTTTCCAATTTGCCAAATTATTTCATGCAACAAATACATCTTATTGGCTTTGTGCTGTTGTGTGTTCATCAAATTGTTCACTTTTTCATTTTCAGCAACAGCAGTATGGAGGATACGGTAGCTACTCCAACCCCTGGAACCAGTACAATCAGTACTACCCTCCCAGCTAGACGCCAGACGGGTCTGTGTACAACAGTACTCCATAATGCATCACCTTTCATACACACATGGCAAGATCTCACACTGAACACATTTGCCATGGTGAGAAGTAGATGTTTAATGGAAGTGTGATTATACACATGAGCCGAGTCAGACTTTCTTGACCGTAGATCGCTCGTTTCAGTGCTTTGATGGACGGCTAATTTCCAGCATTTATTCATATCCCGTGGTCATGACTGATTATATTCCAGCCTGGGTTTGGTACTTGGTGCATCTTCTGGACTCTCAAAGATCCAGACTGAATTATATCTGCCTTTTAAACAGTGGAATACATCATGGTGTATTTCTGTCTCCTCCTCCCCTATATTCTAAACAATTCTTCTAAGCTTTTAACTTGTCACAAGCGTTAATGTCTGCGTCAGGTCATTGGAGCGTGTGTGCGTAAAATCGTCATATTTGGACAGCAATGCCACAGAATACAGGTTGCACAATAGGGTTGTTGCAGTGTCATTGATTTGATCTGGTGGTTAGCACACTACTGACTCTCCTTACCACATCCCTTTTGTGCCCGGCTGCCTCCGAATTAACCTTAAATCATATTTGCAGCAACTTCTGTTTTTCGAGCTACATTAAAAACAGTTTGTCCTGTGGTAAAAGTTGCCACGTCTAGCAGTTTGTAATTTTATCATGCATGACCTTGCTGGCCAGAACTAAACCAGCCGTGTTGGTATGTGTGCCCACTGTCTTTATAACATGATAAATACCGACCCGTGTCAAGAGATTTTATAAAAAAGAACAAAATCTCAAAAATATATTTCGGGAATTTGATTTTTTTTCCCCCCTTTGAGTTTTTGTTATATATGGAAGGTTGTGCAAAGAGACACATACTCTGCACACATCTTTTTACCAGCTGGCTTTTATTTTTAAATGGTTGATAAATACTGTAATTGTCTTACAATTAAAATTTCAAACTGCAACACCCCTATTGTCCACTCAAGCTTTACTTATGTAAAGGTGTTCATCATAAGATTTGATTGCTTTTTTTTTTTTACACTTAGCTGTCCATGTTGTTTCTGCTTGATACTGCTGCAAAAGACAGTCTTGTTCAGAGAACATCCTTAGCATTTGTAATTTATTTAGACACGCCCTATTTTCTTAAGCTTGAGTGGCGTGAGGTGAGATGAAATGTGAGAGAGAAGTCTAATTAACAAAAATATATTTACTGTACATGCTTTCTGTATGAGATGCAGATACTGTTACATACAAGGCTTTGTTTCAGAAGTTGTTCTGTGTAAATGCTTGGGAAACATCAAAATTTACTTATTACTGCAAACAGCCCTACATCCTATCTTCACCTTCCAGATCCAACAGGCATCCTGGATGTTTATGTATATCAATGTTTACCTGCATTTGTCCTTTTAGGCCATCTTTTTTCATGAATTAAAGATCTATTAAAAAAAAAAAAAAATTGGCGCACCCTTTAAGTCATTCATTCATGGCATGTTTATACCAACTAATGGTTAAGTTCACTTTATTTACAGTGGGGGCCACAGGCCAAAAAATGTTTATTTTAAACAAAGAAATAATACACAGCAGATTTGCTGAAGTAAGGATGAGAACCACAATCTGAGTGTTCACTTAACTCTGCTGTTGTGCTGATTAAGACCTGTTTGACTGTTTAAATGATATGGATAAAATCAAATCCAGTCCATGACTGTAACCCGTTTTGTCTTCTGTTGACCATATGAGAAGGGGTGGAAGAACGTGGATAAAACTATTCTGCCTTTTACTTCTTTGCAACCACAAGGACAGCAGAAGGCACCAAACCTGAGGAAAAGGGAAAATGAGTCGGCAAACCAAACCCCACATGCTGAATTTACCAAGCAGCGTAAAAGGTCAAAACTGAAGGGAGCACAACATATGCACCATACAGTCAGATTCATAAGTATTTGGACAGTGGAGGGTTTCATAATTTTGCCTCTGGACAGAAAAATGGATTTGAAATGAGGTCATCAAGACGTGAATAACGTCCCCTTTCAGATTTAATTCAAGGCTCAATTCATTGGCCATTTAGGAATTAAAGCTTTGTATATAAAAATAAATTAGTCCTTCCATTTTCCCAGGCTCAAAAGTTACTGGACAAAGTAGCAATTAGAAATACAAGCAAATTGAATATACTTTGAAAATACTTTGCAGTCAATGACCACCTGAATATAGAATCCATGGGCATCGCCAAATCCTGAGTTTTCTCCCTTGAGATGCTTTACCAGGCCTTTCCTTCACTAATGCCGCTTTTCCACTACCAACGCGGCTGAGTCGAGCTGAGCGGGGCTGTTGGAGTTGCATTTCGACTACAACCGCGCTGGCTGGAAGTGGGTGGACGCATTGGGTGGAGTTAGCGAAAGTGGGTGGACGCCGCGTGATGTCGTTAGGCGGCGCAAACAGTGACATCAGTGACCTTTTAAGCGGTAGTCTCACGACCCGGATAGTAAACAATAAACATGGAGGACATGGAGTCGTTAGTGTTGCTGGTCTTGGTGCTGGGGCTTGTTGTCACCAACAACGCCAACAGATACTGGCAAGAGCGTATAGATGAGGCGAGGCGCATAAGGCTTCAGAAATTCTCGTAATTCTTCTTCCGGGTTTACAGATCCCAGCGTGCTCGCGGGGCGTGTGTGGGCATGTGAGGACACTCCTCCTCACCAATCAGTGCACAGGGGAGTGTCTCCTCACGCCCCTAGCCCCACTCGGCTCGGTTTGGCTCGCTTCAGCCCCACTCCAAAACCGTGCGAATTTTGGGTGCTGAGCAGGGCTGAAGCGAGCTGAGTCGTGCTGCTCTGAGGTAGTCGAAACGCGAGCCATGTCAGGCTGAAGCGAGCTGAAAAAGGGTAGTGGAAAAGGGCCATAAGTGAAAAGCATGCTCAATTTGGTTAACTGACTCAGCCACGTGAAATGATTACACTTATTTGCTTCAAAAAGCTCTGGGATTGCTTTCACAGTATGTTTTGGTTCATTATCCATCTGTACTGTGAAGGACCATCCTATCAGTTTTTCACTTCAGAATCCATCTGTCCTTTATTCTGTCAGCTGTCCTAAATAAATACCAGTGACCCACTTCCACTGGCAGTCATACATGCCCACATCCACCATGTTTGATAGATGATGTGGTATCTTTGACAATGATAGGCCTACCTCCTCGAGTGTGTTCTTGACTTGGCTAGATGTTGTGAAGAGGTTTTTCCTTCGCCAATGAAAGAATTCTACAATCATCCACTTCAGTTGTCTTCCAGGCCTTTTGGTGTTGCTGAACTTGCCAATTCATTCCTTCTTTTTAAGAACATAAATTGTTCTTTTGGCCACTCAAATTAAGTTTCTGCCATCTCCATGATAAAAATCTTTTTTCCAGCCTAACCCTACATTCACACTAAATGCGGCGAGAGCCTCGGGGTGAGCAGCAGCATGTCCGTTGGCGGCGCGTCAGAATGTTGAAGTCCAGGCAACTTTATGGTAATGAGCAGTTTGGTGGCAACTAAACAGAATTTAGAAGTGCTCGGCTCTAAAGGATACTAGAGAACACAATTGTGTAAATTTTGGTTCCATTCAAACTGTTCCCAAGTACAATGGAGGAGAAAATAATTGTGGTGGTGGGTTTACCTATTATTTATAATGCGTTCCTACTTGCATACAGGAAAATAAACTGCATGTTGAAATTTGACTTGGCATCCACACAAATGGCTTTTAATTAGTTTGTCGTTAGTTTATTTTCCTTCAATTTAAAAAAATTTAATGAGGCTAACTTATACCCTGCTTGCGGTCAGTCAGCACAAAGATACCGGTTGACACCTGTTTGCTTTGCGGCCCTTTTAAATAAAGTTTGCAAGATGAAGCATTTCGAATTTAACAGCATTGTTAGTAGAACAGCTACAATGAATTTTAACACTGTCGCCACCTTTGGTGTGAACATGCCATAAGGATGGCCTCCTTCGCTTGCGTCAGCACCTCTTTGTACCACATATTGAGGGTTCCCATGAATAGCTACCAAATGCAAATTCAGCATTTGGAATCAACTCTAGACCTTTAGTCATGAAATAATAAGGAAATGGGCCACAGCTGGCCATGAAGCTGCTTATAAGTCAATTGTCCAATTACTTCTGAGCCAATGAAAATGGAGGGACTATGTAAAAAAATGGCTGTAATTCCCAAACAGTTAATGCAGTGAGTTTGTGAAACACCTCAAATTAAAGCTGAAAGCTTTCACTTCAATTACATCTTGATTGTTTCATTCCACTGTGGTGGTGTACAGAGGCAAAATTACGGAAATCGTGTCACTGTCCAAATACTTATGCCTTGCCAAGGTCCATAAGGGCACAAGTTGACCTAAACCATGCCAGCAAATCGATGAAACATCTAAAGTTAGCCCACATAGTTCAATGCAAAAAAAAAAAAACTATGCTACTGCTAATGAGGTTTCGTACTGCCGAACGAACAACGTTATTTCAAAAACGGAAATGCGTCATAGCCTTTCAAACATCACAATTTTCCTTACCCAGCTCCCGGAGAGGTTTCTCCATATCGAGGTCTGTGTAAACACGGCGGGGGTAAGGGGACAGGAGGGTAAAGTCCTCACCCTCAGAGCTGTTCATCTGCACATACACTCGCACTGCTGCCAGAGGTTCCTGGGCCTTAAAGACTGCCACCAGCGCAGAGCCGTCCATCAGACGAACCTAACGCAGGGAAGGGGGAGTCAGCTGCAGCACACAATGCACAGACAAACCTGCTGTAGACAGAAAAGTCTGAACATGTTTGGAGACTCTACCTGTATCCGACACTCATCGTAGTCTTTCTTGGCTGGGGGAGGGCCCTGGTTCTCAGCAGGAGACTGGGGCGTGGTTTCAGAAGAAGGTGATGTCAGGGCTGTACTTGAAGAGCTGCCACCAAACTGTGAAAAGAGTGACATGTAATAAGTCAGGTGGTTTAAAGACGCCATAATATGCAATTATATGCATGTTGCCGGGATCAGTGCCAGATCCACTGCAGCCCTGACCAGGATAATGTGGTTACTGAAGAAAAATGAATGAACAAATTAATATTGCCATGCACTTAATCTGCATAGTTTTTGGTTGTTTTTTTTTAATCTGAGGTTTCAGTTGGAATTTCTCAGGCCCAAAATTTAGCTCCGCCCCTTTCCCCTAAAAGACAACTCACATGATGTACATAATTTCACCAGAAGAGGGTGAAGCATCTAAACGTTACACACTGCTCCTTTAAATAATTTTACATGAGAAACAAGAAGCTCTGTCCTTTAGAAATAGCACTCTAAACCCTAAAATTTCCCTGTGAAGTTTGGAAAGAACAGGAAGCCAGCTGCATATCATGGATCACTAACAGGAAATTAATTTTCTTTTAAAAATCCAAAAGTAAATACCTTGCGTGCTCTCTCTTCTCTGTCACGTGCAATCTTCTCTTTGACTCTCTGCCTGAAAAAGATCAAACAGCAAATGAGAACAGAAAAGCTGCACTATAAAGATCTTTGGCAGAGTTTATCATCCAGCACTCGCAGTACTTGGCCAATCGGTCCTCCATTTTCTCTCTCCTGCGCTGTTCAGCCAGCTGCTTCATTTCATCTTCCTGCAGCTTCTGTCGGATCTGCTGCAGCTCCTGGCCCTGTTTCCTCCTCTGTTTCTCCCTTTCCACCTCCTCCTGACGCTCCCTCTCTCTCCTCTCCTCCTGCTTCACCCTCATTAACTCCTCAAGCCTGAACAGAAATGGAAAAGTCACTTTTTTCTATAATTCAACATTTTTTTTTTACTCCAACTTTAGTCCTTTGTCATGTCACCGACCTCTTAATTTGTTCCTTCTTTTCCTCTTCTGTCATTGGTTGTTTGGCTTCTCCCTGGTCTGCGGCTTCTCCCTGTTCTGCGGCTTCTCCCTGTTCTGCACTCTCTCCAGCAGCTGGGTTTCATAATGAAAATTGAAAGAAAAAAAAAAATCAACAATAACTTTTACAGTACAGTATTAATGCATTAATGATTGTGATTTAAAGAAATTAAGAGTGTGAGAAATTAAACTGTTCCAATGAAAATTTAATAATGAATTAATTTTTTTCCAAGTTTTCCCAAAAAGGGATAGCACTTATTAAATAAGCAGCAAACCATCAAATAAAAAAGGCAATAAAAAGCAGCATGAGCAAATTATTAAAAAAAAGAAGTTATTTTTTTTTATATCTGAGCCTAGACAACTGTAATGCACTAACATATCTGCCCATGTCTCCCATGCATTACAGGCGCTGCTTATTTAACAAACACGCCTGGCAAAATCCATCACGTTTGTTTATCTGACAAATATGTAGCACCAAAATAAATAAATAAATAAAATTAAAAATCTCCTCTCCCTCTTTGGACCATATCTTAGTAAAGCGTATTGTGACAATTTATCCCAATGTCATTATCCTGTTTCTAGACAGTACGACTTCATTTTGTTTTTCTCCGTTCTACATTTGTACAAGAACCTGCAAACACTGCTGTACAACCAGCAAAAAGGTCTTACACTCAGTCGGTTCAGAGGCAGGTTGGGACAGGCTCTGTTGTTGTGATGAGCCTAGAACATTCTCTGTTGGTGGCACGAATGGGTCATCTATGTCTGGATCATTCTCGTGTTCCATCAGCCTGTGGAGGACAATGCAGGAAAAGTCCTGTGTTTTATTTTCTTTATATACACACACACTAGTGCATCTCAAAATTAGAATATTGTGAAAAAGTTCAATATTTTCCATCAGTTATTTAAGAAAGTGAAAATGTTATATATTATAGACTCATTACACATAAACTAAAATGTTTCAAGCATTTTTCTATTTTAATCAGTATGGCATACAGTACAAAAACAAATTGATTATTGATATAATTGATTCAAGAACTTGGGAGAGCTTCACAAGGAGTGGACTGAGGCTGGTGTCAGTGTATCAAGACCCATCACGAACAGACATCTTCAAGAAAGGGGATACAACTTTCGCATCCCTAATATCAAGCTACTCCTGAGCCAGAGACAATGTCAGAAGTGTCTTATCTGGGCTAAGGAGAGAAAGAAATGGACTGTTGCTCAGTGGTCCAAAGTCCTCTTTTCAGATGAAAGTACATTTTGCATTTAATTTGGAAATCACGGTTCTAGAGTCTGGAGGAAGAGTGGAGAGGCACAGAATCCAAGGTGTTTGAAGCCCAGTGTGAAGTTTCCACAGTCTGTGATGATTTGGGGTGCCATGTCATCTGCTGGTGTTGGTCCACTGTATTTTATCAAGTCCAAAGTCAACACAGCCATCTACCAGGAGATTTTAGAGCACTTCATGCTTCCATTTGCTGACGAGCTTTTTGGAGATGCTGATTTCCTTTTCCAGCAGGATTTAGCACCTACCCACAGTGCCAAAACTACTACCAAATGGTTTGCTGACCATGATATTACGGTGTTTGATTGGCCAGCCAACTTGCCTGACCTGAACCCCATAGAGAATCTATGGGGTATTGTCAAGAGGAAGATGAGAAACACCCGACCCAAAAATACAGATACGCTGAAGGCCACTATCAAAGCAACCTGGGCTTCAATAACACCTCAGCAGTGCCACAGACTGATCGCCTCCATGCCACACCGCATTGATACAGTAATTCATGGTAAAGGAGCCCCAACCAAGTATTGAGTATATAAATGAATATACTTTTCAGAAGTTGGACATTTCTGTATTGTAAATCCTTTTTTTGATTGATCTTAGGGAATATTCTAATAATTTGAGATACTGGATTTCTGATTTCCATGAGCTATAAGCCATAATCATCAAAATTAAAACAAAAAAGGCTTTAAATATTTCACTTTACATGTAATGAATATAGAATATATGAAAGTTTACCTTTTTGAATTAAATTATGAAAAAAGGAACTTTTTCATGGTATTCTAATTTTGAGATGCACGTGTGTGTGTGTGTGTGTGTGTGTATGTATATATATATATATATATATATATATATATATATATATATATATATATATATATTCCATTTTTAGACTAAACTGGAACTGATTTGAACATTTACTGTAATGTACTGTTCTTAATGTCTATTGTTTTAGATTAGATAGAACTTTATTGATCTCTTTGGGAGGGTTCCCTCAGGGAAATTAAAATTCCAGCAGCATCATTACAGGATAAACAGAGAATAGAAAATAGAGAAAACTGCTAGATAAATTAAAGTATTTACATATACAAATATAAAAAAAGATATGGGGAAAAAAAAAGTCCAGCAGAAGAGGTATTGCACATTTATATTACACATTGTCCAGTATTGCTTTTTGTCCGGCTAGGCTACTGCTGCCGCTCCTCCCCGTCCTCTGTCCTCCTGTTACCCCTCCTCCCCCCCAGAGAGGAGTTGTACAGTCTGATGGCGTGAGGGACAAAGGAGTTTTTAAGTCTGTTAGTCCTGCACTTGGGAAGGAGCATTCAGTCACTGAACAGACTCCTCTGGTTGCTGATGACGGTATGCAGAGGGTGACCGGCATCGTCCATAGTCCTCTTCTCTGCCACCGTCACCACAGACTCCAGCTTCACACCGACCACAAATATGATGGTATTTTGTATGATTTATGTCTTTTTGTCCTTCATGCCAGTGCCAAAGACAATTTTCCATTTTATGCAAGTTTAATGGACAATAAGAAGAAACCTTACACTTCAAGCACAGTGAAATTCATCCCCTGCATTTAACCCATCTGAAGCAGTGAACACATGCACACACTCAGAGCAGCGGGCAGCCACACCAAAGCGCCCGGGGAACAGTCAGGGGTCAGGTACCTTGCTCAAGGGCACTTCAGCCCAAGGCCGCCCCACGTCAACCTAACTGCATGTTTTTGGATTGTGGAGGAAACCCACGCAGACACGGGAAGAACATGCAAACTCCACACAGAAAGGCCCTCGCCGGCCGCTGGGTTCGAACCCGGAACCTTCTTGCTGTGAGGCGACCGTGCTAACCCAAAGTAGTCAGATCATGAAAACAAAGCCGACCCATAGCATCGTTACATCAATCAAATCAATCACTTACCAGTCCATGGCTCTCTCAATGCCCTGGTTGCCAGTGTGTACTACAGCTTTCTCCCTTTCACAGCAAATACAGTACAGGAATCAAATCATTAGTGCAGGAGAATCATATACAATAAATCACAGCCAGCAAAACTCATCACTTACGCTCTGTTTCTGCCGAAGCCCATCTCCAGAAGGCTTTCTAACGTCGTACACTCTGCCATTCTGCTGAAAATAAATTATATTTAAAAAAAATATTTTAGTTCTATGAGTTTATTAGAGCCAACTGGGTGTGTTGCTATTATTTTACCCCCAAACTAACTTGTTATTTTATGTTTGCAGCTGAGTTTAACGCTAGCTACAGTGACACAATTTACTAACTTGTTTAACATGCAACAATCAACAAACCTGACAGCTAACAAAGCAGAATGCATGTTTTTGTTTACTGACTTGTCAGCAGGTTAGTGGAACTTGTTAGCAAAACTAAAACCTTACATTAATTAATAATAATAATAATAATAATAATAAAAAATATATTTTCTGTGTAATGCCACACATCACCTGCTGTATTCCCCATTAAAAACAAGCTAACGGTAAATGCTAAAGCAGTGCACTAGCTAGCTATTAGCCAACCGGCTAAATTGTGCCTTGTCAACCACCGTTGGGAATTCATAGCCTCGCTAACTGAAGAGCTGCTTCTACACTACAGTTACACACATTACTCCATGTTACATTTTTAAAAACACAAATCATTCTAAAATATTAACGTTCCACAAATGTATACAAAATGTGCAATGTACTAAAGAAATCATATTAATGATGTTTTTAATTATCTATTAGCCACGTTAGCTAGTTAGCATAACAGTTTCTTACATAGCAGTAACACCTCCACCGTCCACACACAACTACGGCACAACCACAGGGACAAAAAGCTCAAACGCTATACGCTCAGTGTTTCCAGAAACCACGCCTGAGATTTTAAAGCCATTTTTTATTTACTTCTGGAATGAAAAAAGTAACCATTAAGCTACCTGATTAAAGAATACGTTTGGATAAGTTATAATACAACTTAATTTCAACTAAACCAAGGAAGGGTTAGTGTACTGAGTCAGGAATACAACATGGGGCATGCAATACACTGCAAAAAATATTTTAGCAAGTGAAAGTATCTTGAAAATAGTTGAAACCATCTAGCACTTCCTATGAGAAGAATACAAAACACCAATTCTGAGATTATTAAACCTAGTTCTTAGAATAAGATGTCTTCTCATCTCATCTCATTATCTCTAACCGCTTTATCCTGTTCTACAGGGTCGCAGGCAAGCTGGAGCCTATCCCAGCTGACTACGGGCGAAAGGCGGGGTACACCCTGGACAAGTCGCCAGGTCATCGCAGGGCTGACACATAGACACAGACAACCATTCACACTCACATTCACACCTACGGTCAATTTAGAGTCACCAGTTAACCTAACCTGCATGTTTTTGGGCTGTGGGGGAAACCGGAGCACCCGGAGGAAACCCATGCAGACACGGGGAGAACATGCAAACTCCACACAGAAAGGCCTTCATTGGTCACTGGGCTCGAACCCAGAACCTTCTTGGTGTGAGGCGACAGCAAGCTAACCACTACACCACTGTGCTGTCCCTTAACACCACCCCCATCCATCCGTTATCTGTAGCCGCTTATCCTGTCCTGCAGGGTCGCAGGCAAGCTGGAGCCTATCCCCGCTGACTACGGGCGAAAGGCGGGGTACACCCTGGACAAGTCGCCAGGTCATCGCAGGGCTGACACATAGGCACAGACAACCATTCACACTCACATTCACACCTACAGTCAATTTAGAGTCACTGGTTAACCTAACCTGCATGTCTTTGGACTGTGGGGGAAACCGGAGCACCCGGAGGAAACCCACGCGGATACGGGGAGAACATGCAAACTCCGCACAGAAAGGCCCTCGCCGGCCGCGGGGCTCGAACCCGGACCTTCTTGCTGTGAGGCGACAACGCTAACCACTACACCACCGTGCTGCCCTTTTTTGCAGTGTAAAGGAAAATAATCAACAATGGGGTGGTGTTAAGGGGCGGTACGGTGGTGTAGTGGTTAGCGCTGTCGCCTCACAGCAAGAAGGTCCTAGGTTCAAGCCCAGTGGCCAGCGTGGGCCTTCCTGTGTATGCGTCCGAAGACCTGCAGGTTAGGTTAATTGTTGGCTCTAAATTGACCGTAGGTGTGAATGGTTGTTTGTCTCTATGTGTCAGCCCTGTGATGACCTGGTGACTTGTCCAGGGCGTACCCTGTTTCTCACCCATAGTCAGCTGGGATAGGCTCCAGCTTGCCTGCGACCCTGCAGGACAGGATAAGCGGCTACAGATAATGGATGGATGGGGGTGGTGTTAAGGGACAGCACAGTGGTGTAGTGGTTAGCTTGCTGTCGCCTCACACCAAGAAGGTTCTGGGTTCAAGCCCAGTGGCCAATGAGGGCCTTTCTGTGTGGAGTTTGCATGTTCTCCCCATGTCTGTGTGGGTTTCCTCCAGGTGTTCCGGTTTCCCCCACAGTCCAAAGTTAATTGTTGGCTCTAAATTGACCATAGGTGTGAATGATTGTTTGTCTCTATGTGTTAGCCCTGCGATGACCTGGCAACTTGTCCAGGGTGTACCCTACCTCTCACCCATAGTCAGCTCCAGCTTACCCACGACCCTGTACAGGATAAGTGGCTACAGATAATGTATGGATGGGGTGGTTTTTATTGGAAGAAATATTCAGATCCTTTACTGAAATAAAAGTACTAATACAACACTATGAAAATACTCAACTACAAGTAAAAGTCCTGCATTCAAACCCTTATTTAATTAAAACTATTTAAGTATTATCACCAACATGTATTTAAAGTATCAAAGGTAAAAGTACTCACTGTGCACTAAAATGGCCCCTGTCAGTGTTTTACTGTTATGTACACTGTCAGAAATAGGGGTACAGTAGGAGTACATTTCTGTCCGCCAAGGTACAATCTACACTAATGTACTCCCTAGGGCTCATTATTGGACCTCAAGGTAACTATGTGTACATTTTTAGGGCAAAAAAGGTACATATATGTTCCCAAGCAGTATATAAAGCGTACAAATAAGTACCTTAGAGGATACTGCACCAGTGGCAAGCTGTTATACCCCTAAAGGTACAGTAACGTACTTTATTTTCTGAGACTGTATGATGTCTTTGAATTAATATTACTGCTGCAATAATGTATATGTTGTTTTTTATTGCTGTAGATGTTTAAAGTTGAGCTAATTGTAATTACTTTATATAATATTGGGTAGTTTCATGGCAAAGCATCATATTCTATAAGATCATCATATGTTTGTAGCATCGCTGTTCTGTGGGAAATATGCGTCTCTAAAAAGTCAGCTTTTCATGAGCTCAAAAAAAAACAGTCCTGTTTTTGTCTTCATAGCAATGCATTTTTCCTTCTAATCCAAGAAAGTTTTAAAATAATTTATTTAGCTAAAGATGTAGGACAATTTTCTCAACCCATAAGCATACATGTCAACCTATATGGAATGTCCGTATTTTATACGGATTTGATTCAATAAACGTAGTATACGGGCGTACAAATAAAGTTATACGGATTCTTTAAAAAAACTTCAATATTTATTTAGAGCTATAATCAATTCCCACGATGATAAAAGAGCGCATAACATTTACAAACGTACTGTACACCACAGAAAGCACAGACAGACAGTAAAGAGTCTTATGAAATCGCGCGTTATCTTGTGGTAGCGAGACTTCGTTCCACTTTTGATCATGCGCACACCGCATTGCGAGAATCCCGCCAACCGGGAAGTAACATTTTGTTTGAAAAGTGTATTTCCACCTGAGCGACTTTCACTAGCGACTGAAAAGATTCTGAATGGGCACTCCGGCAAGATCAACACAGACACTTGCTGTGACATGCAGCCTCGTGAGGTATTGGTGCAGAGTGCTAAAAAAGCTGTCATGGAGTACAATTCAGAACATTAGAGTGACACTTTGTGTTTTTGTCAAACATTGGAGCTTTGTATTCATTCTGAAGGTTTATTGTTATCAATATTGAATAAAAAGTAACAGGGATATATCATTGTTAATTATCATTCAAATTTTAGGTAAATTATTTTAATTTGCATCTTATACGGATTTTATAAGGGAAATACAGATTTTGGAGGTTGGTTATACAGGTTTGATTGACCAAAGGTTGACATGTATGCATAAGGAATACTTAATCCTTCAGTTTATCACAAACAGGGGCGTCGTAGTGGGGGGAAAAGGGGGACTGAGTTACCAGGGCCCCAAGTGGGGGAAGGGCCCTTGAGGAGTCTGTAATTTTATTTTCCTTTAAATATCAATACCATTTAAAGATCACAATATATGTTGCTAACTAATGTAAATGTAATGTTTTGGGTAAATAAATCATTTGATTAATGGATTGAATTGTGTGTCCTAGCCTACATATAGTGTCTGTCCTACATATACGTAGTATTGTGTGATTAGGGTTTTTTATTCATTTAAGAGTTGTTAGATTAATGTGTGGCTACATAACTGACTGGACTGGTAGTACGCCCTTGTTGTTAGATACTTTCAGCATTGTTAACTGCTGAGCTTTTTTTTCTTTTTTTTTTGGGGGGGGGGGCATGGCCACTGCTTGTGCATAGGGCCCAGAATTTGGTGCTACGCCCCTGATCACAAACATTCAAAATCACCACATTTGAAATATGCGGTTTTCACTGGAAAGGAAGGGTATGAAAATTTGCGATATGAAAATGAACATAGTGAAGTAAAAAATATTTGCTTCTATGATATAGTAGAAGTATATATATACACATATATATATATATATATATACACATATATATATATATATATATATATATATATATATATATATATATATATATATATAAGTATAAATTTTTATAAAATGGAAATACTCAATAATTCTCCACCATGACGTTTTGTTTTGTTGACGTTTGTTTTATTTATTTTCTGCACAACCAAAAGTGTTTTCATCATATACCACAGCAACAACTACAATTTTTAATTTTTGAATGACACGTCATACACTATATGACCAAACACACATGGATGCCTGACCATCGCACCCATATGTGATCTTTCCCCGGCCTGTTTCCACAAAGCTGAAAGCACTGAATTGTCCAGCATGTCTTTGTATGCTGTAGCACTACAATTCCCTTCACTGGAATTCAAGAGCCGAGCCTCTAGACCTAAGCCTAGTTTTAAATTATGTTGAGTGTCCACCATACAAGTCGTTGTGAATTACACTGTAAAAGATTCCAATTAATTTACAGCAGGATTTCAACAGTATTATTCTGTTGTTTTAAAAAAAAACATTTTACAGTTAATACAAAATAAATTATGTTAAATTACACTCCATTTAACATTTTTTTAACAGAATTATAACGTATTCCTTAAATACTGTAGAGCACTTTACTGCTAATCAACCCTCCACAGTATCTTAAGTAACAATATCATGCAGTATTTTTTGGAAAGAGCAAAGCTGAACTGCACGTGTGAGGCTGGATCCGTTTTCTTCAACCATCCCCAACCATCTTAGTAATTATTTAGTGGGTAGCAATTTTATTTAATCCATAAATCATTTCAAATTCTATCAGTGATGTTTCCAGTTTGTTTTTTTATTACTGAATATATGCACGTCAATATGTGAAGGATTTAGCAGCTAATGTTAGCCAGAATTTCATAGACTATTGATCAGACAGCACAGGGAGCTCATTTTTCATTTCTACATGTCTGCATTAAGATAATATAAGATATTCCTTTACTGATCCCCATGAGGGGAAATTCAGGTGTTGCAGAAGCTCAAATACAGAGTAAAATATAGATAAATGTAAACTAAGTTAAAAAAAGAGAGAGAATAGAATAAAATAGAAGAGAATAAAGACAGAGCTAAATAAGGACAATTGCTCATAAAAAACAGCAAAAACAACAAGAATTGGTTTGCATAAACTAGTGGTGTAGAGCCGTATAAAGTGACACAATGAAGTGAGGCAACCGTAGGTATGGTGGAACTGTAGCAATAATAGTGCAACGTTATATGACAATAGTGCAGTTCTTTTTTGGTGGGGAGGGGGGTGCTATGGCAATAGAGAAAAAGGACAAAGTATATGGAATATATACATATGCGCACTGTGTGCAATGTTCCACATGAGTCCAGTGCAGAAGAGAGAGAGAGAGAGAGAGAGAGAGAGAGAGAGAGAGAGTGTGTGTGTGTGTGTGTGTGTGTTGCAATGTTCCAAAATACATGCCTGGTCACATGTAGTTTGCCAGTGAATTCATGAAGCATAATCATCTTTTACAGTCTATGAATTTCTTCATCAATTCAAGTACCGGTAATAGAAAAGACCTCGGTGCATGCTGGTTATTGGTGGTAATTCAGCAGTGCAGATTCAAAATATAAGGTAAGGTTATTTTCCATAGTGGTGTAGTGGTTAGCACTGTTGGCTCACAGCAAGAAGGTCCTGGGTTCGAGCCCAGCGGCCGGCGAGGGCCTTTCTGTGTGGAGTTTGCATGTTCTCCCCGTGTCCGCGTGGGTTTCCTCCGGGTGCTCCGGTTTCCCCCACAGTCCAAAGACATGCAGGTTAGGTTAACTGGTGACTCTAAATTGACCGTAGGTGTGAATGTGAGTGTGAATGGTTGTCTGTGTCTATGTGTCAGCCCTGCGATGACCTGGCGACTTGTCCAGGGTGTACCCCGCCTTTCGCCCGTAGTCAGCTGGGATAGGCTCCAGCTTGCCTGAGACCCTGTAGAACAGGATAAGCAGCTACAGATAATGGATGGATGGATATTTTCCATAAAATAATTGGATCAGAATTTAAGTGCTGAAGAACATGTGCTTTGGTGTAACTTACTACTTCTTCAAATCCGTGAAAGTGTGGTTTTTCTCAAAGTTGTATTGATTGCATTAGCATGAGTCTGCTTGATGATGTGTTGATAGTGCAGTAAAGGCCATAATGCAGAAGCTGTGGGTGTATTAGTTGAACTATTGAGTGTTCTGTGCATCATTTCAATTGGATTGATTGTTCAGTTGTATTTCGGTCGATTTTTGGCATGTTTCTCTGACATTATACAACCCCGATTCCAAAAAAGTTGGGACAAAGTACAAATTGTAAATAAAAACGGAATGCTATAATTTACAAATCTCAAAAACCGATATTGTATTCACAATAGAACATAGACAACATATCAAATGTCGAAAGTGAGACATTTTGAAATTTCATGCCAAATATTGGCTCATTTGAAATTTCATGAAAGCAACACATTTCAAAAAAGTTGGGACAGGGGCAATAAGAGGCTGGAAAAGTTAAAGGTACAAAAAAGGAACAGCTGGAGGACCAAATTGCAACTCATTAGGTCAATTGGCAATAGGTCATTAACATGACTGGGTATAAGAAGAGCATCTTGGAGTGGCAGCGGCTCTCAGAAGTAAAGATGGGAAGAGGATCACCAATCCCACTAATTCTGCGCCGACAAATAGTGGAGCAATATCAGAAAGGAGTTCGACAGTGTAAAATTGCAAAGAGTTTGAACATATCATCATCTACAGTGCATAATATCATCAAAAGATTCAGAGAATCTGGAAGAATCTCTGTGCGTAAGGGTCAAGGCCGGAAAACCATACTGGGTGCCCGTGATCTTCGGGCCCTTAGACAGCACTGCATCGCATACAGGCATGCTTCTGTATTGAAAATCACAAAATGGGCTCAGGAATATTTCCAGAGAACATTATCTGTGAACACAATTCACTGTGCCATCCGCCGTTGCCAGCTAAAACTCTATAGTTCAAAGAAGCCGCCGTATCTAAACATGATCCAGAAGCACAGACGGCTTCTCTGGGCCAAGGCTCATTTAAAATGTACTGTGGCAAAGTGGAAAACTGTTCTGTGGTCAGACGAATCAAAATTTGAAGTTCTTTATGGAAATCAGGGACGCCGTGTCATTCGGACTAAAGAGGAGAAGGACGACCCAAGTTGTTATCAGCGCTCAGTTCAGAAGCCTGCATCTCTGATGGTATGGGGTTGCATTAGTGCGTGTGGCATGGGCAGCTTACACATCTGGAAAGACACCATCAATGCTGAAAGGTATATCCAGGTTCTAGAGCAACATATGCTCCCATCCAGACGACGTCTCTTTCAGGGAAGACCTTGCATTTTCCAACATGACAATGCCAAACCACATACTGCATCAATTACAGCATCATGGCTGCGTAGAAGAAGGGTCCGGGTACTGAACTGGACAGCCTGCAGTCCAGATCTTTCACCCATAGAAAACATTTGGTGCATCATAAAACGGAAGATACGACAAAAAAGACCTAAGACAGTTGAGCGACTAGAATCCTACATTAGACAAGAATGGGTTAACATTCCTATCCCTAAACTTGAGCAACTTGTCTCATCAGTCCCCAGACGTTTACAGACTGTTGTAAAGAGAAAAGGGGATGTCTCACAGTGGTAAACGTGGACTTGTCCCAACTTTTTTGAGATGTGTTGTTGTCATGAAATTTAAAATCACCTAATTTTTCCCTTTAAATTATACATTTTCTCAGTTTAAACATTTGATATGTCATCCATGTTCTATTCTGAATAAAATATGGAATTTTGAAATTTCCACATCATTGCATTCCGTTTTTATTTACAATTTGTACTTTGTCCCAACTTTTTTGGAATCAGGGTTGTAGATGCACGAGATGACACTGAAGCATGTCAGGTGAACTGGTCATCTGCTGTATTACAACAGCAGGTTACTGTTTATTGAGCCATAACAGTCAAGTCTGCTTGGCTTACAATGATGTCTTCTTGTCAGATCTGTGTACATGTGCAACTTTATTTTAAAATAAAAATAAAAAATAAAGTGCAATAAGAAGCTGTGGGGGTTTTCCCTCTCACATTGTACAGTGGTGCCTGAAAGTTTGTGAACCCTTTAGAATTTTCTATATTTCTGCATAAATATGACCTAAAACATCATCAGACTTTCACACAAGTCCTAAGAGTAGATAAAGAGAACCCAGTTAAACAAATAAGACAAAAATATTATACTTGGTCATTTATTTATTGAGGAAAATTATCCAATATTACATATCTGTGAATGGCAAAAGTATGTGAACCTTTGCTTTCAGTGTCTGGTGTGACCCCCTTGTGTAGCAATAACTGCAACTAAACATTTCCAGTAACTGTTGATCAGTCCTCCACACTGGCTTGGAGGAATTTTAGCCCATTCCTCCATACAGAACAGCTTCAACTCTGGGTTGTTGGTGGGTTTCCTCACATGAACTGCTCGCTTCAGGTCCTTCCACAACATTTCGATTGGATTAAGGTCAGGACTTTGACTTGGCCATTCCAAAACATTAGCTTTATTGTTCTTTAACCATTCTTTGGTTGAATGACTTGTGTGCTTAGGGTCATTGTCTTGCTGCATGACCCACCTTCTCTTGAGATTCAGTTCATGGACAGATGTCCTGACATTTTCCTTTAGAATTTGCTGGTATAATTCAGAATTTATTGTCCCATCAATGATGGCAAGCCATCCTGGCCCAGATGCAGGAAAACAGGCCCAAACCATGATACTACCACCACCATGTTTCACAGATGGGATAAGGTTCTTATGCTGCAATGCAGTGTTTTCCTTTCTCCAAACATAACGCTTCTCATTTAAACCAAAAAGTTCTATTTTGTCTCATCCGTCCGGAAAACATTTTTCCAATAGCCTTCTGGCTTGTCCACGTGATCTTTAGCAAACTGCAGACAAGCAGCAATGTTCTTTTTGGAGAGCAGTGGCTTTCTCCTTGCAACCCTGCCATGCACACCATTGTTGTTCAGTGTTCTCCTGATGGTGGACTCATGAACATTAACATTAGCCAATGTGAGAGAGGCCTTCAGTTGCTTAGAAGTTACCCTGAGGTCCTTTGTGACCTCGCCGACTATTACACGCCTTGCTCTTGGAGTGATCTTTGTTGGTCGACCACTCCTGGGGAGGGTAACAATGGTCTTGAATTTCCTCCATTTGTACACAATCTGTCTGACTGTGGATTGGTGGAGTCCAAATTCTTTAGAGATGGTTTGTAACGTTTTCCAGCCTGATAAGCATCAACAACGCTTTTTCTGAGGTCCTCAGAAATCTCCTTTGTTCGTGCCATGATACACTTCCACAAACATGTGTTGTGAAGATCAGACTTTCATAGATCCCTGTTCTTTAAATAAAACAGGGTGCCCACTCACACCTGATTGTCATCCCATTGATGGAAAACACCTGACTCTAATTTCACCTTCAAATTAACTCCTAATCCTAGAGGTTCACATACTTTTGCCACTCACAGATATGTAATATTGGCTCGTTTTCCTCAATAAATAAATGACCAAGTATAATATTTTTGTCTCATTTATTTAACTTGGTTCTCTGTATCTACTTTTAGGACGTGTGAAAATCCGATGATGTTTTAGGTCATATTTATGCAGAAATATAGAAAATTCTAAAGGGTTCACAAACTTTCAAGCACCACTGTAGGTTAGCTCTGTTCTTCACTCCCAAAGATGGTTTGTGTTCTGTGCTTGTAGCCAGCTTTGGACAGAGATTTTGGGAAGACTGACACCCAGTAAGGCCTCACTTTCCCAAAACCATTGCAGCACAAAGATCGTAGTTAAATGGTGGCGCGAGCAGCACAATGAATGCTCTCTCTCCTGGTTAAGATGCTCTTAGCATTAAGAGGCTTTTGGGAAACCCAACCCAGATCTATTATTATAACCTTTTTCTTAACAAAAGTGCCTTTTACTATATGTACTGTGACTATTATGTGTATAACGTGCTATGTCAGTATTAATTTAGGTTACAAAATATAGGTTTATTAAAATGCATAACAAACAAAAAGGTGCATTAAAACAAATGTCAACTGTAAGATAGTGTAAAAGAAAAAAACAGCTATATAATGTATTTTTCACTTAACTAAAACACTGTGAAAATATTTTAAAAGTATTTTGAAAGTATTAAAAAAAGCAAGTTCATACTATATTTTTCATTAACAGTAAAAAAAAGTACATTTTAGTGACAGTACAATAATGTTAATTTTACAGTAACTTAATGGCAACCCTTGCTGTTTTTTACAAGAAAATTTTTATAGTGTAGTTCTTC
This sequence comes from Neoarius graeffei, assembly GCF_027579695.1. Taxonomy (NCBI): domain Eukaryota; kingdom Metazoa; phylum Chordata; class Actinopteri; order Siluriformes; family Ariidae; genus Neoarius; species Neoarius graeffei. The sequence continues at coordinate 68,253,644 of NC_083576.1, forward strand.
TGACAGAAATGATAACATATTAGAAAGAGTGGACTGATTTAAAAAAAAAAGAAGAAGAAGAAAAACCGTGATTTGTCTTTCAGCCGGAACTATTGTCAGTGCTGCGGTTATAGAAAATGAATCAACACCTTCTGACCAATCAGATCTGAGGATTCAACCGTGCCAAGGTTGCATGTATTTATAACGAAATGTGCAAACCAGTTCCCATACAGGGAGTGGGGCTTGTTACTTATTGAGAGTACATATGTGTAATAATCTACCAACCAGTGCAGCAGTCAGCAAACAGGCAATAAGGAACTGAGGATAGCACACTGCAGGCTGTCTATCAAAGGTGTTACAGGTAATGTTCTCTCACATTTTCGACTTTTAACTCTCTGTCTAGATTTTAAGCCACGAAACGCAATTTGATTGAATCATATCTAAACTTTTGTGTTCTACATTTGAACTCTTCTTAAATCACCAGATACTGAGAATACTTCCTGTCGCCTAGATTATTACTATCATATAAAAAAGCTTCAGAAGGTAAGTGTATAATTTCATTTGAAATGCAGTTATAGTAACTCATGACGTCTTTGTACAGTAGTTGTGGAAAAATGATAATGTTCTCTGTGTTGGTGAGCTTACTGCAAAGTTTCAGTGAAACTACATCATCTTTTATATACGTCTGAAGTCGCTCATCCTCCTCGTGTGCTCTCAAACAATTTATAATATATTTTTTTGTAAGTTCTATGAATCTGGATCTTGTGTTAATTTAAAAAAGGTTCTTGAACATATTTTTAAAGCCTGTTGTTACTGGGTTCAAAGTGTCTAAACTCAAATTGTTTTATTGTTGCTTTCAAGGAAATAGGACCGGAGTGGGTAAAGTTCATTGTCCAAGTGCTTGAAATACTGAGAGAACAGACCAGATAGGATTGTCAGAAATAGGAGGGCTGGTTATAACACACAGCCCTCCTACTCTACACATGTGGCACGTGTAGAGTAGGAAACATCGACATGCATAACCGTTTCTTAGATTCATAACTTCGAAGTAATCAGCAAGGTAAAAATACCTTCGATATTTGGACTCTTAATAATGTCTGTGGTAATTTTGACTCTGTAAAATAAACACCAAACTATTTTGACTGTTTTCCTAAATGTGTTGATCCTTTTTGCATGTGTACCAGATGACCTCCATCTAAGAGCTACATTTGCAAATGCAGATGCCATTTTCAGGTCCAGGTGTGGTGCTCGCTGGATGTAACAGTCTCTCCATATGGAAGACTTTTAAGTGCCAGTGGAGGAGCTGTTACCTGCAGAGAGTCACCCAGAGCTGCCATCAGAAGCCACAGACAGTCAAGAGTCTTCAAACGGCTACTGAACTAATAAACTACTAATAAACTCAGTAACAGTAAAGTGCAGTGTTTGTTTTTTATTGTAAAATTAGGTTTTGCTACATTTTACTCAGATGACTCTTTCACTTATATTGGGACATACAGTTTTACTGGTATTTTTTTACAACCCTGATTCCAGAAAAAGTCGGGATACTGTATAAAACATAATTAAAAAAGAATGCAATGATTCACAAATCCTTTTCGAGCGATATTCAATTGAATACAGATATATAATGTTTAAACTGATCAACTTTATTGTTTTTTGTAAATATACATTCGTTCTGAATTTGATGCCTGAAACACATTCCAAAAGTGTTGGGACAGGGGCATGTTTACCACTGTGCTACATCACCTTTTCTTTCAACAACACTCAGTAATTGTTTGGGAATTAAGGACAATAAATGCTGAAGTTTTGAAAGTGAAATTCTTTCCCATTCTTGCTTTATATACAATTAAAGTTGTTCAACAGTCTGGGGTCTCCATTATCATATTTTGCACTTCATAATGCGGCAAGGGCGGCACGGTGGTGTAGTGGTTAGCGCTGTCGCCTCACAGCAAGAAGGTCCGGGTTCGAGCCCCGGGGCCGGCGAGGGCCTTTCTGTGTGGAGTTTGCATGTTCTCCCCGTGTCCGTGTGGGTTTCCTCCGGGTGCTCCGGTTTCCCCCACAGTCCAAAGACATGCAGGTTAGGTTAACTGGTGACTCTAAATTGACCATAGGTGTGAATGTGAGTGTGAATGGTTGTCTGTGTCTATGTGTCATCCCTGTGATGACCTGGCGACTTGTCCAGGGTGTACCCCGCCTTTCGCCCGTAGTCAGCTGGGATAGGCTCCAGCTTGCCTGTGACCCTGTAGAACAGGATAAAGCAGCTAGAGATAATGAGATGAGATGAGATAATGCAGCAAACATTTTCAATGTGAGGCCAGCAAGCCAGTTTAGCACCCGCACTCTTTTAGTACAAAGCCACGCTGTTGTAACATGTGCAGAATGTGGCTTGGTATTGTCTTGTTGGAATAAACAGGGATATCTCTGAAAAAGACGTCGTCTGGATAGCAGCAGATGTTGCTCTAAAACTGGTATATGCCTTTCAGTATTAAAGCTGCTCTCACAGATGTGCAAGTTGCCAATGCCATGGGCATAAACACACCCCCATACCATCACAGATACTGGCTTTTGAACTTTTGTACTGGTAACAATATGGATGATCCTTTCCCTCTTTAGCCTGGAGAACATAACATCCATGATTTCCAAAAACAATTCGAAATGTGGACTTGTTAGGCTACAGCACACTTTTCCACTTTGTATCAGTCCATCTCAGGTGAGCTTGTTGATATTTGGCTTTCACTTTACATTTGTAGATGCAGCAACAAACTGTGTTAACCGTCAAAGTGTTCCTGAGCCCATGTAGTAAAGTCCTTTATACAACCATGTCAATCAAGTTTTTAATGCAGTGCCACCTGAAGGATTGAAGGTCACAGGTGTTCGATGTTGGTGTTTGGCCTTGCCCCTTACAGGCAGAAATTTCTCTGGATTCTCTGAATCTTTTAATGATATTATGGTTTGTTGATGGTGAAATCCCTAAATTCTTTGCAATTGTACATTGAGAAACATTGTTTTTAAAGTGATGCACCTCACCCCATCCTTGCTTGCAAATGACTGAGCCTTTCAAGGATGCCCTATTCATACTTGATACATGATACTATAACCTGTTTATCTGGAGAATGTTCCAAATCTGTGTTTTTTGAGCATTTCACAACTTTGCCAGTCTTTTCTTGCCCCGTCACAATGTTTTTGGAACGTGTTGCATGCATCAAATTCAGAATGAGTGTATATTTACAAAAAAACCCCAATAAACTTTATCAGTTTGAACATTCGTTTCTTTGTATTGTATTCATTTGAATATATGTCGAAAAGGATTTGCAAATTATTGCATTGTTTTTATTTACATTTTACACAGCATCCCAATTTTTTGGAATTGGGGTTATACTATTATTTACCTGTTGTGTATTATTTGGTTCCTCTGGGTTGTACCACAGTCATGAGACTGTGTGTGTGTGTGTGTGTGCATGGTGTACATCCAGGCGACCCATCCAGGTTGTATTCCTGCCTTGCATCTGATGTTCTCAGGTTAGGTTCCAGATCTACTGCAACCCTGATCAAGTTAAAGTGGTCACTGAACATAAAGAAGAATGAATGAATGAATGAATGAATGAATGAATGAGAAAACTGGTGCCATTTTCTGTGATGACAATGTCACAATTGCTACAGTTTTTTCATATATTTTGATATATTTTATACAGCCACGCATATAAAGAAAAGTTCCTTAAGGGTTACCTGGATCATTAATGATTCTTGGCTTTCTAATGGACTTCTACTCTGAACGTTTTCAGAAAGGCAAACACTTTATTGGAAAGTCCAACATAGAAGGATACTGAAGAGACACACTGAAGAACCCTTTAGGGTCCGAGATATAACCTTTTTTCACACCAAGAGTGTACACCTGCATTTACACAGAACAAATCCTTCTTCTTTATTGAACTCAAACCTAGAATAAATTAATTCTAGTCCAATTTCATTCCATTCCTGCTTTAACTGGGATCAGATTTCCTTTATTTGGCCAAACATACCTGTGGAATATTAGCAAAGGAGATGTTTGGAAGGAAAATTATTTGGTAGGGGTTAGTCTGGGAGCGGGCGGCACGGTGGTGTAGTGGTTAGCGCTGTCGCCTCACAGCAAGAAGGTCCTGGGTTCGAGCCCCGGGGCCGGCGAGGGCCTTTCTGTGTGGAGTTTGCATGTTCTCCCCGTGTCCGCGTGGGTTTCCTCCGGGTGCTCCGGTTTCCCCCACAGTCCAAAGACATGCAGGTTAGGTTAACTGGTGACTCTAAATTGACCGTAGGTGTGAATGTGAGTGTGAATGGTTGTCTGTGTCTATGTGTCAGCCCTGTGATGACCTGGCGACTTGTCCAGGGTGTACCCCGCCTTTCGCCCGTAGTCAGCTGGGATAGGCTCCAGCTTGCCTGCGACCCTGTAGAAGGATAAAGCGGCTAGAGATAATGTGATGTGTGTGATGTGATGTAGTCTGGGAGCAGGGCTCGACTGTCTCAGTTGTATTTTGTCTGATTTGTGTCAGGAAACTGGATGCTCATTAACTTCCTTGTACTTTAATTCTGACAAGAAGTACTTGTAATCGGACCACGTGCAGCTAGAAGTATGCTTTCTGATTACATAGTAACTCTGAATGACCTTTCTGTTTCATCATGTGCAGCAGTAAAAGACTGGTGTGATGACTGATTTCATGGAGACTCAAGTCTTTATCAGTAAACAGTTGATAGCGTCAACAAAATAGACTTCATGTCAAAACTCTAATGAATTTATTGGTTACACAATTGTACCTTTTGACCATATAGGACACAGTAATAAAAATTAGTTATTTATAATAACGCTATCTGTTATCACCAAAATGAGGAAGGGTTCCTTTTTGAGTCTGGTTCCTCTCAAGGTTTCTTCCTCATGTTGTCTCAGGACGTTTTTCTCTTGCCACCATCACCTCAGGCTTGTTCATTAGGGATACATTTATTAATTCATATGTTTAAAATTGATATATTTCTGTAAACCTGCTTTGTCTATTGTTAATCGTCGTCGTCGCTGCCGAACCCAATCCGGGCTTGAGGCGAACCATGTTTGGTAGACTTGGCCAGAATTGCAGCAGTAGGGTGACCAGTTCCTTTCTGCGCATTCTATCTGCATGTGTTTGGACTGTGGGGGAAACTGGAGTACCCAGAGGAAACCCACGCAGACACGAGGAGAACATGCAAATGCCACACAGAAAGGCCCCTGTTGGCCACTGGGCTTGAATCCAGAACCTTCTTGCTGTGAGGCAACAGTGCTAGCCACTACACCACTGCACCGCCCCATTGTTAATAGCATTATACAAATAAAATTTTATTTAATTTAAAGGATATACACAGAACCTTTATTTTTAAATAAATTTCTGAGTGGATAGTATCTCCATCCTTGACTCTTGTATGCTGCATAAATGGGAATTAAAAAATATATATTTTTGAGAGTTAAAATCGACCGCAAAGTTGCCATTCGAGCTGCCCCGCTGAGCCAGCCATCCCTGAGTGCATGAAGTCACAGCGGTAACCAGTTTTAAGGCTGAGGCCTTTTACAGCTATAGACCAAAGTCCTGTAAATAAAAATTTATGGTGAAAGTAAGAAGTACCGTTACCGACTTGCTCAACTAAGACTGATTTGACTTCACTGATTGTGGGTTGACTCTCATTAAAACAGGATAGGTGTTATAACTTGTGCAACATACATGTACATGCATGCATTTTCACTGATAAAATGTAAAAGGCTAATTAAATAATCAGATGAACTGAGACAATCACATTCTGAAGCAAATTAAATACTCTTATACCGGTAACTTAAACACACAACACAAGTTACATATATTAATCTAAATGCAGGTAAACGTTGTTTTTGTTGTTTTTTTTTTTATCCAAATGAGAGTCGGAGCTTATCCGTCTGTGTTCTCGCTTCTTGAAGGCCAATCTTGTGGCTGATTGTTTTGAAACAGTCTGACTTTCAGTTGTTCGTTCAGTTCTCTGTTTATTCGCTTCTTCCACGTAAGGGCAAGATGGCAGCAATAGCCAGTAGAGAAAATCAGACGGCTGCTCCACTCATTCTCCATACTGAGTACTCCGCCATTACTGCTTGGCTCAGGCAATTACTCAAAACCTGGGACGGAACGGGATGTCACCGGTTTTAGCAACAACTGCAGGGAGGTCACTGCCCGAGCGATATGTCCCGTCCCATCCCGTCCCGGGTTTTACCAGCAAACCTCGGCTCACTCTGGGAAAACTGGTGCAACTAAACTCACTTTCCTCTTAAAAAATAAAATAAAATAAAATAAATAATTTCCTTTTCTTGTAGTTTTATTTAACTGTTGCTACTGCACCCTCTTTCAATACGGGTTATAGCCAACGCTCCTTAACAGATCAGAGGTTTCGTACGAGTCATCAGTAAAATGTGCAGAGCAGAGGAGAGACCACTTCATAGCTGCCCAATGTGCCCGTGAACTTCTCGCAAAACACGTCCAAATCTTTGCAGTTTGAACATTCTTGGGCCATGAATGCAACGTAAATCCACCTTCTGTCATGTTGCTGCACCGTCCAAAAACACATCTATGTGGCATGGCAATAAATTAGCTCAAAATGGAGGATCGGAGTTGCAGTTAGCTCTGTGTTTTAGTATAGCGGAAATGGCGATGAGACCGATAGACTTCCTGCTGTGACGTTACAGACGTCAAGGTCATTCATTCAGACCGCTACCTATATGAATCACTTTAATCATAAAAATTACTATATTAGATTTATTGTTAACACTTAAAACTACTCCTGTGCCATTCTTGAGGTCTCAAGGCATTTATAGACGAAAGTGAGGCCATGGCTCTGCGTATATGCTTTAATCGACTTAAGAGGGGATTCATGCACTGCTTTTGTTGTTTCTGTGTTGGTTTCATGTTCCTTCAAAAAACCGCCTAGGTGTACACGGGTATACATAATAAACTTTGTGCATACCAAAACAACAGAATCATATATTTGTAAAACCACAATATTTGTGTATCATGCCTTGCCTGTGATGGATGGTTAAAGTATGTAAAATAACAGGCCAATGTATGTTTGATTAAAATAAAATGTAACAGTGACAATTTATTTTCAGATTAATAAAACTCTTGCGTATTTTATTTCTTTAAATGTAAATAATCCCTGTAACATTATGAAACCGTGTTCCGTGTTAAAGTTTGTTGAAGGGGTTGAACTCCCTTAAAGTTGTTACACAGCCCCCCCCCACACACACACACATGCTGCACATGAGAATCAACTCTTACATGATTTTCAGCAAATATACTAAGGTATTCAAATCAAGCGCCTTTGTTGCATTTTGGCTCATTCTTTATCATTGGCAGACAGTGCATATTCAAAGAACACTACTTGTTTTACCAGTCTCTCTCTTTCTTCTGACTTTTGTATTGCATTAAAAGGGATTCATTTGTACCTAGATGAATTTCTAAGGAGTATCACTTAATTAAATCGGCATCTTTTAACAAACAAAAAGCACGCAGGTAAACAGTGTACATCTGATTTGCATATAATTTGCTTCATGGTCACGAGAGTGCAGCTGTGACAAGCATCAGGAGAAGCATGTGAGCACGCGTACACACATTAAATTCTACAGCTGGCTCAGTGAGTACTAAACCAGAAGTGCTCAACCTTGTCTACTTTAAGGCCCAGGAGTCGGGGCCTATTAAAAAAAGATCAACAATTGTTGTGGCTCATCTATTTGATTAGAATCTAATAATCTATTGTCAAGTGTATTAATGGGATGCAACATCACTCCTTGTTACAGATGGGAGCCTAGGAATGAAATAAATGCGATGTGCCAGAAGCCAACATGAAACATGCAGGGCATTCTCAGTCAAAAGGGATTAATGATCCAAAAATGGAGTCTGGTCAATTAACACATGAACTTATTGCCATGTTTGCGTAAAGCAAACAAGCAAGTTATTAAAACCAAGAAGTACACTCAAAAGAAGTGGATATAGAAACCACTCAGTGGGATAGATCCTTACACGCTAACAAAGAAGGATTTGTCCTATCAGTTGGAGAATTATCCATCTGTTGAGTTCCCTGACATCTCAAACTACCTGGTGTTGCAGACATCGTTCTACACAGTCAAACAGATGAAAACCTGGAAGAGCATGGAGGTGTACAACTTTTTATATGTGGCTGGGTTAAAGATCTGTAGATCAAGACACTATAAGATAAATCCTGTATCGTTTATGCCCGGGTAAGTAGGCATTTTTGGGCTTTTTGTATATGTCTTTGCAATGATCGCTAGGACACTATAAGTTTTAGTATCGGGTGTAAACAAACCACAGCTGCTCGATTCTCAAGCCTCCTTGCTCTTCTCTTCCAGGTAAATAAATCATTCACAAAGGTTCACAGAAACACCTTTAAATACCTGGGTATTACACGTACTATTGCGTTAGTTTACAATATGGCGACCATGATCAAACAGTAAACAAAAACACATCTGAGGACTTCAGCGTCTCCTTTAAGGGACATTTCTACATCTTCTGTTTTATGCCTCACAGAGACACGACTATGCGGACTCGTATCAGACTCTGCACTGCAATTTTTCAGAGTGGATTGTAATATGAATCTCTCCCGTAAAACAAAGGGTGGCAGAATCTGTTTGTATGTAAACAGTGGCTGGTGCAGTGATGTGTCAGTGATCCTGCAACACTGTTCTCTTGACCTGGAATCTTTTTTCATGAATTGTAAACCCTTCTACTCCCACAGTGAATTCGCTTTATTCATTCTGGTCAGTGTTTACATTCCACCGCAGGCCAACGTGCAGAATGCACAGTGCATGCTGACTGACCAAATATTGGGTGTGGAGCAGATTAACCCAGACTTCCTAATTATTGCCCTCGGTGACTTTAACAAAGGTAACCTCAGCCACGAACTACCCAGATACAAACAGTTTATTAAATGCCCAACCAGAGAGGAGAATATTTTGAATCACTGCTACACTACAGTCAACAATGCCTATCACACCTTTCCCGCACTGCACTGGGCCACTCTGACCACGTCATGGTCCACCTTTTTCCTGCATACAGGCAGAAATTAAAGCTGAGGAAAGCTGTAGTGAGGACATCAAAGATGTGGAGCAATGAGGCTGCGGCGAACCTTCAGGCGTGCTTGGACTGTACAAACTGGGATGTGTTCAGAACTGCTACCAATAGATTAGATTAGATTAGAACTTTATTGATCCCTTTGGGTGGGTTCCCTCAGGGAAATTAAAATTCCAGTAGCATCATTACAGGATAAACAGATAATAGAAATAGAGAAAAACTTCTAGATAAATTAAATTACCGTAGGTATTTGCATAGCCCTGTGATGACCTGGCGACTTGTCCAGGGTGTACCCCGCCTTTCGCCCGTAGTCAGCTGGGATAGGCTCCAGCTTGCCTGTGACCCTGTAGAAGGATAAAGCAGCTAGAGATAATGAGATGAGATGAGATGAGATGAGATGAGGTATTTGCATATACAAATATAAAAAAGAATAAGAATAAGATATGGGGAAGAGGGGAAAAATGAGTACACAGTACACAGTCTGGATGAGTACACAGAAGCTTTCATGTCCTACATCAGCTTCTGTGAGGACTTCTGCATTCCATCACGAACCAGGGTGAGTTACAGTAATGACAAACCCTGGTTCACAGATAAGCTCAAACAGCTAAGGTTGCAAAAGGAAGAAGCATTCAGAAGTGGGGACAGGAACAGGTTTAAAGACTCTAGGAACAGGTTTAGCAAGGTGGTGAGAGAAGCTAAATGACTGTACTCTGAGAAATTCCAATGTCAGTTCTCAGCCAACGACTCTATCTGTCTGGAAAGGGCTCAGACAGATTACTAACTACAGACCTTCAGCCCCCCACTCTGTTAACAATTTGTGCCTGGCCAAACAACTGAATGAGTTCTACTGTCGCTTTGAAAGACAATGCGACTGTCCTGATATCATTTCCCGTGATGCCACACTCCAGCTTCTGCCCACCACCCCCACCTCCCATCACCAGCCTGAATGATTACCGTCCTGTGGCCCTCACTCCGGTAATCATGAAGTGCTTCGAGAGACTAGTTCTTCAGCACATCAAGGACCACCTCCCCCCAGACTTCGACCCCTACCAGTTCGCATATCACGCGAACAGATCCACAGAGGACGCCATTGCCGTAGCTCTACACTCTGTACTGAACCACCTGGAGCAGCAGCAGAGCTACGTCCGCATACTCTTTGTGGATTACAGTTCTGCTTTCAACACAATAATCCCGGACATCCTTATCAGTAAACTGGACACTCTTGGCCTCCCCCCTCTCATATGTGCCTGGATAAAGGACTTTCTTACCAACCGGGCCCAGACTGTGAGACTTGGCCCCCACTTCTCCTCCACCCGCACGTTGAGCACCGGCTCTCCACAGGGCTGTGTGCTGAGCCCCCTCCTGTACTGCCTCTACACCCACGACTGTAGTCCGACCCACAACAACAACAATCTTATCGTCAAGTTTGCTGACGACACCACAGTGGTTGGACTCATCTCAAAGGGAGACGAGGCAGCCTACAGAGAGGAGGTCCTGAAGTTGGCAGCCTGGTGTTCAGAAAATAACCTCGCTCTGAACACCAAGAAAACTAAAGAGCTCATTGTTGACTTCAGAAAGCACAGCACCAACCTAGCCCCCCTCTACATCAACAACGAGTATGTGGAGAGGGTCCACACCTTCCAGTTTCTCAGCGTCCTCATCTCCGCCAACATTTCCTGGTCAGTAAACATTACAGCAGTCATTAAGAAGGCTCAGCAGCAGCTACACTTCCTGAGAGTCCTCAGGAAGTACAACCTAAACTCCAACGTGCTGCTGACCTTCTACCGCTCATCCATCGAGAGCCTGCTGACGTACTGTATTACAGTATGGTATGGCAGCTGCACTGCTGTAGACAGGGAGAGGCTCCAGAGGGTAGTTAAGGCAGCACAGAAGATCATTGGCTGCCCTCTCCCCTCCCTGATGGACATTTACACCTCCCGCTGCCTTAGCAGAGCTAAGAACATTATCAAGGACAGCTCCCACCCTGGCTTTGATCTGTTCGACCTGTTGCCCTCAGGGAGGCGCTACATGTGCATCAGGACAAAGACAAATCAATTCAAAAACAGCTTCTTTCCAAAAGACATAACCGCCCTGAACTCGGATATGCTCTGACTTTATAGTCTATTTATTTTACTATGTGACTCTCTTCGTGCAATAATTTATAATGTGCAGTACTTTATAAGGTGACTCTCTCTGTGCAATACTTTTATAATGTGCAATACCTCACTCCATAATGTGAAACGCAACACATTCACCTCAGGACTGTGCACCTTACACACAACACATACACCTCAGGACTGTGCACCTTACACACAACACATACACCTCAGGATTGTGCACCTTACACACAGCACATACACCTCAAGTCTGTGCACCTTACCTTACCTTGCAATACTTCATAATGTCTAATATTTTATTTTATAATGTGACTCTCTTGTGCAATAATTTATAATGTGCAATACTTTATAATGTGACTCTCTCTGTGCAATACTTTATAATGTGCAATGAGCAATACCTCACTCCATAATGTGTAACACAACACATACACCTCAGGATTGTGCACCTTACCCCCCTTACACCCTCCTCCCCTTTTTTTCCTTCCTCTCTCTCTCTCTCTCTCTCTCTACATGCTGTTTGCACTGTTATTGGAGATGCTTTAATCTCATTGTACATGTGTATAGTGACAATAAAGGCATTCTATTCTATTCTATTCTATTCTATTCTATTCTATTCCATTCCATTCTATTCTACCTCTACTGTTGTTGGGGCCTCTCTACAACCTCTCACCTTGGAGGCCCATCCACCCACCACCACAGCCTCAGCTCTCTCCATTCTGGAGACGGACGTCAACAAGCTCTTTAAGAAGCTGAACCCCCACAAAGCAGCAGGTCCTGACTCTGTCTCACCTTTTACCCTGAAGCATTGTGCTGATCAGCTGTCTCTGGTGTTCACAGACATCTTCAGCACCTCACGGGAGACATGCCATGTGCCAGCCTGCTTCAAGGCCTCCACATTATCCCTGTCCCCAAAAAGCCAAGGATCACAGGATTAAATGACTACAGACCCATCACCCTGACTTCTGTGGTTATGAAATCCTTCAAACGCCTTGTGCTTTACCACCTTAAAGCCATCACTGACCCACTCCTTGACCCCATGCAGTTTGCCTACAGACCCAACAGATCTGCAGACGATGCTGTCAACATGGCTTATCATTTCATCCTCCAGCACCTGGCCTCCCCAGGAACCTATGCCAGGATCCTGTTTGTGGAGTTCAGTTTTGCCTTCAACAGTATCATCCTGGGTCTTCTGCAGGACAAGCTCTCGCAGCTGAGCATGCCTGACTCCACCTGCAGGAAGATCACTGACTTCAAATGAAGCTGGGGAAATGTGTCCAGGCCTAGAAATTCATATATTTTTTCACCAGCCAGCCGGACTAGTTACCTTCCAAAGTAACTAGCCAAACAGAAAATCAACTAGCCAAAATTTGTTCATGTATGAATTTTAGTTCTGTCAAAAATAACACAAAAGAGAGTAGTTACCATTGTTCATGACTAATGTGCATTTATTTCAAGACCCGAGTATTTTGATACTGTTGTTAAATACATCAATGAGAACAACACAGAGCACCATAATATAATATCAACAAATAATAATATATTGGAAAACTTGGCAACTTGGTGTATGAGTATTGAAAACAAATATACTTACTATCATGACTATAGCACCCAAAATATGTCCAACATGCTTTCTGTATTTAACCATTTATGAGAGAGAAAGCATTAGGAGCTTCATATTGACTAGGAATCAACTTGAAAAAAATTAACTATTCCATAAAAATTGCATCGCAGCCAAGGCCTACCCTGCTCCCACGTTTGCTTATAAGTCCTTTGTCGTTTCTCCTTCTTGTATGCTTTATCAGCGGCCTTTTTCTCCTCTTCAGACTGAGGTCGCTTTGTCCCCGTCTCTGGCAGTTTCTGTACACCGTTCAGAAAATTCCACATCACAACGTAGCTTTGGCAGATGTAGATGTAAACAACAACAAAAACATGTGTTTAAATGGGCGATAATGTGGCCACATCTATTGAATTTGATAACGTGATTACCACGATATTCAACGAGATGCGTTATATGCATGCACAGTAGTGAAAAAACCGACAGCCTGACTTGTACACGATATGATTCGGAATTCTTCGGTATTTTCCATCCTGCCAATAAACACATCGATGAACACAGACACGGCATATGCTTAATATGTGGTGGCTTTAGTTGACGGTGTGTCTGAATCTTCGCTTCATATATATTTTTTATTTTCAACTAGCCAGCTGGGCTGGCTAGTGACAGGAATTACCTGCTAAATGACAAATTAAGTCGCCTCGGGCGACCGGACCACCGCGAATTTTGAGCCGTGGTGTCTCTGCACCAGATCCCCCTAAGGCTGAGTCCTTTCTCCTCTACTCTTCTCCATGTACACCAACAGCTGCACCTCCAGTCATTAGTCTGTCAAGCTCCTAAGGTTTGCAGATGGCACCACTCTCATTGGACTCATCTCTGATGAGGATGAGTCTGCCTACAGGTGGGAGATTGGCCATGTGGTGTCCTGGTGCAGGCAAAATACCTTAGAACTTAATGATCTAAAGACAGTGGAGATGACTGTAGACTTCAGGAGGAGCTCTGTCACACCCTCCCCCATCACCCTGTTTGACTCCCCAGTAACCTTTGTGGAGTAGTTTTGCTTCCTGGGCACTATAATCACCCAGGACCTTAAGTGGGAGACAAATACCTGCTCTATCACCAAGAAAGCACAGCAGAGGATGTACTTCCTGTGGCAGTTGAAGAAGTTTGATCTGCCAAAGACAATGATGGTGCACTTTTACACCATCATCATCGAGTCCATCCTCACCTCCTCCATCACCAGCTGGTACACTGCTGCCACTGCCAGGGACAAGGGCAGACTGCAGCACATCATTCGCTCTGCTAAGAGGACGATTGGCTGCAACCTTCCATCTCTTCAGGACCTGTACAAGTCCAAAACCCTGAGGAGAGCAGAAAGGACTGGCCGACTCCTCTCATCCCGGACACAAACTTTTTGAATCACTCCCCTCTGGTAGGAGGTTGTGGTCTATTAGAACCAAAATCTCACTCCATAAGGCCAACTTTTTCCCCACTGCAGCTGGCCTCATCAATAAAGTCAGAGACCTGCACTGACTCTAACTTCACACTTTCAGTCTGTATCATTAAAGCACTTCCTCTCTGAACTGCGATTTTGCACATTTCATGGTCATATTATAGGCTACATCTTCATTCTGTGAACTTTTATTGCACATTCCAGCACACATTGTACAGCTTGGCTATTTATTCAACCCATTGCACATATTCTCTTCTTCCCACACATTCATGTCATTCATGACTCTTCTTCATGTGACCTGTTTTTGCATATTCGAGGACATACTGTACAGCTTAGACTTCAGAACAACCCATGCACATACCCCTTAAATATGTCCACTTTTCAAACCTGTATATTTTATCCGTCCATCCATTATCTGTAGCCACTTATCCTGTTCTACAGGGTTGCAGGCAAGCTGGAGCCTATCCCAGCTGACTATGGGCGAGTGGTGGGGTACACCCTGGACAAGTCGCCAGGTCATTGCAGGGCTGACACAGAGACAAACAACCTGTGGGGGAAACCGGAGCACCCAGAGGAAACCCACGCAGACACGGGGAGAACATGCAAACTCCACACAGAAAGGACCTCGCTGGCTGCTGGGCTCGAACCCAGGACCTTCTTGCTGTGAGGTGACAGTGCTAACCACTACACCACCATGCCGCCCCCTGTATATTTTAAATTCTTCTTATTTTTTTATTCTATTTATATAAGAAAGAAAGAAAGAAAGAAAGAAAGAAAGCACAACTTTATTCATCACACACTTGTGAAATTCCTCTCTGTATTTAACCCATCTGAAGCAGTGAACACACACATGCACACACATGTGAGCAATGAGCACACACACATACCCAGAGCAGTGGGCAGCCATGCTAACAGCGCCCGAGGAGCAGTTGGGAGTTAGGTGCCTCATTCAAGGGCACCTCAGCCCAAGGCCATCCCATATTACGTCGACAAAACTAAAGAGATCATTGTTGACTTCAGGAAAAAACAATCCAGCCACGCTCCACTTCTCATCAACAACACGGCCGTGGAGGTGGTCAATAGCACCAAGTTCCTGGGGGTGCACATCACAGACAACTTCACTTGATCTGTGAACACCGCGTCACTGGTCAAGAAGGCACAGCAATGTCTGCACTTCCTGCGTAGGATGAGAAGAGCCCACCTGCCCCCGCCCATCCTCACTACATTCTACAGAAGCACCATAGAGAGCGTTCTAACCAGCTGCATCTCTGTGTAGTGTGGAGGCTGCAGTGCCTCTGACTGGAAGAATGTGAGGAGAGTGGTGAGGACAGCAGAGAAAATCATTGGGACTTCCCTCCCCTCCATTCAGGACATTGCACCAAGGTGTTGCATATCTCGAGCCAGAAACATCATCAGTGACCCCTCACACCCTCACTATAGACTGTTCTCCCCTCTGGCCTCTGGAAAGAGGTTCCGCAGCATTAGGTGCAGGACCACCAGGTTCTGTAACAGCTTTTTCCCCCAGGTCACCAGACTGCTGAACTCCAAACCCAAACTCTAAACTTATATTTATAACTTAAACATTCCTAATTCCACAGGTCACTTGATACTATTGCACTTTATAATATTTTTACTGCTGCATAATTTAATTGAATTCACTTCATATTTATTTCTATGCTGAGCCAAATTGCAACAAAATTTCGTTCGGTGTACACTTGTTGTATACTGAATGACAATAAAGGTTGTTGAAGTCTATATTAACCTAACCGCATGTCTTTGGGGGAAGCCGGAGCACACCCACGCAAACAACATGTAAACTCCACACAGAAAGGACCCCCACCAGCCGCTGGGCTCGAACCCAGAACCTTCTTGCTGTGAGAAGACTGTGCTAGCCACTACACCACCGTGCCGCCCATATAACTGCTTTTTTATCTTCACTGTTCAATCAGCAAAGCAAATTCTTTGTCCGTGAGGACGGACCTGGCAATAAAATCCGATTCTGATTCTGATTGGGGGCAGCACGGTGGTGTAGTGGTTAGCACTGTTGCCTCACAGCAAGAAGGTCCTGGGTTCGAGCCCAGCGGCCAACGAGGGCCTTTCTGTGTGGAGTTTGCATGTTCTCCCCGTGTCCGTGTGGGTTTCCTCCGGGTGCTCCAGTTTCCCACACAGTCCAAAGACATGCAGTTTAGGTTAATTGGTGGCTCTAAATTGACCATAGGTGTGAATGTGAGTCTGAATGGTTGTCTGTGTCTATGTGTCAGCCCTGTGATGACCTGGCGACTTGTCCAGGGTGTACCCCGCCTCTCACCCATAGTCAGCTGGGATAGGCTCCAGCTTGCCCGTGACCCTGTAGGACAGGATAAGCGGCTACAGATAATGGATGGATGGATGTCTCATAATAATGACTTGTTGGGTGACATGGTGGTGTAGTGGTTAGCACTGTCGCCTCACAGCAAGAAGGTTCTGGGTTTGAACCCAGTGGCAGGTGAGGGCCTTTCTGTGTGGAGTTTGCATGTTCTCCACATGTCTGCGTGGGTTTCCTCCAGTTTCCCCTACAGTCCAAAGACATGCAGTTTAGGTTAATTCTCATCTCATTATCTCTAGCTGCTTTATCCTGTTCTACAGGGTCGCAGGCAAGCTGGAGCCTATCCCAGCTGACTACGGGCGAAAGCCGGGGTACACCCTGGACAGTCCAAAGACATGCAGTTTAGGTTAATTGGTGGATCTAAATTGACCTGTCTGGTTGTCTGTGTCAGCCCTGCGATGACCTGGTGACTTGTACCCCGCCTCTCACCCATAGTCAGCTGGGATAGGCTCCAGCTTGCCTGTGACCCTGTGGGACAGGATAAGCGGCTACAGATAATGGATGGGGTGTAGTGGTTAGCGCTGTCGCCTCACAGCAAGAAGGTCCGGGTTTGAGCCTAGTGGCCGGCGAGGGCTTTTCTGTGCAGAGTTTGCATGTTCTCCTCGTGTCCGCGTAGGTTTCCTCCGGGTGCTCCGGTTTCCCCTACAGTCCAAAGACATGCAGGTTAGGTTAAAGTGCCATTCCACCATTGGATGTATTCTTTGGCATAAAATACAATATATTTTATGACAACATGACTAGACAGAGAAATCTTTTAGCTTCAAAATGATATATCAAACATAATTTTTTGACAACGACAAGTATATTAATTTTGCAACCAAAGTCACCTACCCTTTTAATTTCCGCGCGGTAGTGAAACGTGATGTGATCGGCAGGTTCCCCTTCTTGTGTACCACGTGTCGGTCTATTTTTAGACCAGGAAACCCCCAAAGTGAGAGAGTCATTTCTCCTCGTATATGGGAGCCAAAAAAATTGCGAAAAATTTTGAGTTAATCTTTCAGTCAGCTAGATTTATTGGTATTAGCTAGATTTATTGGTATTATTTTTATCGCGTTCTATCCGCCATTACTGATAATATGTGCCACGTCACACGTCACGTGGTACACAAGAAGGGGAACCTGCCGATGTCATAACGCGCGGAAATTAAAAGGGTAGGTGACTTTGGTCGGAAAATTAATATACTTGTCGTTGTCAAAAAATTATGTTTGATATATCATTTTGAAGCTAAAAGATTTCTCTATCTAGTGATACCATTTATATATGTTGTCAAAATATATTGTATTTTATGCCAAAGAATACATCCAATGGTGGAATGGCACTTTAACTGGTGACTCCAAATTGACCGTAGGTGTAGAGGCTCGTTCGTAGTGAGACCTTGAGAAAAGTGCTATAGCTTACGCTGACGAAGTCTCTGTCCCAAAGTAACTGTTTCCACTCTGTGTCCGTGTGCCTTGCAATAAATCCACTTGAAACGTCTTGAAAGTTGAACTTTAATCCTCGTTTAACAATTACAAAGGTTCTAAGATACAGAGAGTCGGTGAGTCAGAGTGTCAGAGAGTCAGGTAAGAAAAACTGTTCGCTTCCACAGCTTCTCGAGATCTCCCTGAGAAGCGCGAGACCGTTCTTATATAGCTGAATGAATTCTAATTCTAATTCTTGAGAAGTGTGAGACAGTTCTAATTCTTGTTCTAATTCTTCACATATGAATTCTTAAGAAGCGTGAGACAGTTCTAATTCTTAACATATGAATTCTGATTCTAATTCTTTTAACCTTGCCACATATTATTCATCATCTTAATCATGAAATAAACTACTTATATGAAAGTACACCTCATCTCATCTCATTATCTCTAGCCGCTTTCTCCTTCTACAGGGTCGCAGGCAAGCTGGAGCCTATCCCAGCTGACTACGGGCAAAAGGCGGGGTACACCCTGGACAAGTCGCCAGGTCATCACAGGGCTGACACATAGACACAGACAACCATTCACACTCACACCTACGGTCAATTTAGAGTCACCAGTTAACCTAACCTGCATGTCTTTGGACTGTGGGGGAAACCGGAGCACCCGGAGGAAACCCATGCGGACAGGGGGAGAACATGCAAACTCCACACAGAAAGGCCCTCGCCGGCCCCGGGGCTCGAGCCCAGGACCTTCTTGCTGTGAGGCGACAGCGCTAACCACTACACCACCGTGCCGCCTATGAAAGTACACACTCAAATGAAATTATATATACCATGTAACATAAATTGTAATTCACATCTATATGAATTCTACTTTGGCCGTTACATACCCGGCCCCTAATTGCTTTCTATCCTAGAAACAATTACAACATTGAATGTACTTAACAGTCCTTTTCATTCTGCTTCTTGAAGCAGGCAGAGTTTGGTGATCGGCTGCTCAAGTTCATTCATCTTCGTCTTGACTCGAACCTTGCGGACGACTCCATGTTCGTCCTCCACAGTCTTCACGATTCCTCCCATTAGCCATGATCCTCTATCTCCTTGGCTATGTACTTGAGTACGGCAGTACTGTCTGTCCAAAACTTGGAATCTGATAGCAGCAACTGAAGCTCTTTCTTCAGCATGACATCCATCTTCACAGCTAAGGCAGCCGCCGTCAGCTCCAACCGCAGGATGGTAGTTGGTTTCAGAGGGGCGACCCTCGCCTTCCCCAAGACGCATGAACAGTGTACTTGGTTGCTGCTATTCTTCTGGACTAAGTACGTGACAGTACCATAGCCTATTTCACATGCGTCACAAAAGTGATGCAGTTGAGCTTGCACAGTTTTGCCAAATTCAGGTGGCTTAAAGCATCGTGTTACTCGAAAGTCAGTGAGCTGTTGGAGTTCTTCAGTCCACTTGGTCCATTGTTGTGCGAGGTGTTCTGGCACAGTGTCATCCCAGGCTGTTCTTCTCATCTCATCTCATTATCTCTAGCCGCTTTATCCTTCTACAGGGTCGCAGGCAAGCTGGAGCCTATCCCAGCTGACTACGGGCGAAAGGTGGGGTACACCCTGGACAAGTCGCCAGGTCATCACAGGGCTGACACATAGACACAGACAACCATTCACACTCACATTCACACCTACGGTCAATTTAGAGTCACCAGTTAACCTAACCTGCATGTCTTTGGACTGTGGGGGAAACCGGAGCACCCGGAGGAAACCCACGCGGACACGGGGAGAACATGCAAACTCCACACAGAAAGGCCCTCGCCGGCCCCGGGGCTCGAACCCAGGACCTTCTTGCTGTGAGGCGACAGCGCTAACCACTACACCACCGTGCCGCCCCCAGGCTGTTCTTAGTCTACACAATTCTTGCAAGATGTTTCTAGCAGGTAGTATGACTGGTGACAACATTCCTAGTGGATCATAGACAGAGCTCATTGTAGATAGGATTCCTCTCCTGGTAAAAGGCTTCTGCTCGATGTTCACCTGAAACTTGAAATGATCTGACCGGATGCACCATTGCACTCCCAAAGCTCTCTTGATGGCGAGTGATGCTGCGTTCATGTGCTATGGGAAGATGATATTTTCCAGTTGGGAAGTGGTATTTACCAGTGTGTTGTGTTCACATGCTTTTGTTGTTGTTGACAAATTAAAGATGGTGGACCAGATTCAAGTTAGCAATAGTTAGTTAGCTATCGTTAGCAATAGCGTCTGCTCTGGATAGGTAAAAACAAACCATAACAACACATTTTTAAAGGAAACGGATTTCTAACGTATTATATTACACTTGTTAATGACGCAACATTGCATAGATACCAAAAACTACCCACTAGTACTAGTAAAAAAAACTTTAGTAGCGTACAATGCTTAGCATTCAAGTGTCTTGTACCGCTCGCCACCATGTTGAAAAGGTTAAAGTTCATCTCATCTCGGCAACTCGTGTAGCAAAATTTTCTACGAGTTGCCCAGTGGAAAATACCACAAGAGGGGGCGTTCATGTGTGCTTTCCATGTCGGCGTTTGGTATTTACCATAATTCCCATAGCACATGAACGCAGCATGAGTCCTGGTCAAGATCAAGATCTTTGACTTCTGTTGCTTGGTCCTCAAGCGGAATGGTTAACAACACGTTTCGACTGTTGGTCGTCCATTTTGTCAGTCTAAAGCCTCCTGTTTGACAGATGGCCGTCAAGTCGTGGAGTAGCTTGATCGCTTCCTGTTTTGAGTTAACTGATTTTAGACAATCGTCGACGTAAAAATTGTTCAACACTGTCTCCACAGCTGCTGCATCAAAAGTACTCCTGTTGTCCTCGGCACATCTTCTCAGCGCATAGTTCGCACAGCTGGGTGAAGAGGTGGCTCCGAACAAGTGTACCTCCTTTCTGTACTCCTGCAGCTCCTTTGAGATATCCCCGTCAGGCCACCATAAAAACCTGATAAGGTCTGCATCTTCAGATGGGACCTTGACCTGGTGGAACATGGCCTCCACATCTGCCATAACTGCGATTGGCTCCTGACGAAATCGTGTTAAGACTCCAACCAGACTGCTTGTCATGTCAGGCCCTTGCAGTAGTTGCTCATTAAGTGTGGTTCCCTGATATGAAGCGTCGCAGTCGAATACCACTCGAAGTTTATGCTTCTTGGGGTGGTAGACAGCATGATGTGGAATAAACCACACCTTTCCATCACTCCTGTTAAGCTCTTCGTCTGGGACCTTGACAGCGTATCCCTTGGCTATGACCTGGTTCATGAAGCTGACGTATTCCTCTCGGAACATCTGGTTTCTCTGAAGCTTCTTTTTCATGTTGAGCGCTCGTTGCTCTGTCATTGCTCTATTGTTAGGCATTTTCACATCTTTGTTCTTCAATGGCAGTCTGATAGAGTAGTGACCGTCGACCAGTTTTGTGGATGTGGTGACTCTGTCCATAAACAGTTGATCTTCCTTTGACATCTCAAGCTGCTCTCCTTGAGCATTCTCGGGAAAGTCATACTTGAATTGCTGGGTCCACAATTCTTCAAGTCGAGCCACCGATATCCGATTCATTTGGATCTGTGGGTATCCGTTCTTTGACCAGCTTCCGATGTTCTCACGCAGCGGCCCGTTCACTGTCCATCCCAAGACTGTACATACTGCATACGGTCCATCTTTCACACTGCGGATTACCTCTTCTGGCTCTAAAGCTTTTGCGACATCAGTCCCAATTAGAAGATCGATATCCGCCTTGATCAATGGAATTCGTACACCTCGTAAGTGTGGCCACCTATCCACGTCCTCTTGGGTTGGGATATTCTCCTGACTAGCAGGTATGGCCCTTTGCGTAAACACACCAGTGAGCCCGACAAAGTCATCCCCCTCCAGACTGCTGACTTCTAGGTCTGGCAACACCTTGCACGAGACGGTCTTTTGGTCTCCCATAGTAGTAAGTAGGATGTTCACATTTTTTCCTTGCAGGTTAAGGTTGTTGGCTAGCTTGCTAGTGCAAAAGGAGGCGTTGCTCCCTGGATCCAGGAACGCATAACAGGTCAGCACCTTGTTGCCTTTCTTTGCCTTCACTCTCACCGGAACGATGGCGAGGACGGTTCCTGCACCCCCGGCCCCCATCTGAGAGCAAGTTTTCCCTGCATCCACGAATCCACTGACCACAGTTTGTTCTTCCTGTAAAGACTCCTTTTTTGGTTCATCCCTTGAAGTGTCTTCTTTTGGTATAGGGGTCTGCTTTATGTGTAACAGTGTAGGGTGTTTAGCTGAACACATCTCACAGCTCTTCTTTTCTTCACAGGCACTGCTCATGTGTCCTCCTATAAGACAGCTGTAGCAGAGACCTTTACTCTTAAGGAATTCCAATTTTTCTTTGTGCAGCTTTTTTTGAAGTTTCTTGCACTGTTCCATGGTATGCTCTCCCTGACAGATGATGCACGGTTTCACGAAAGCCATGTTCATGTTTGGTTTCTTCTCTTTAGCTTTCTTGTTCTCGGCACCAGCAACATCTTTCACTACTTTCTGCTCTTTAGCTTCAGTGGCTAGCGTTATGATTGTTTTCTTGCCAGCTGATTTTTCAGGTTGGCGCTTTGTTTGACCTGAGATTTCACCAAACACAGGGTGTGCTGCCATTTCAGCCTGTTTGGTTACAAATGACACCACGTCTTGGAACTTTGTTCGCCGATCTTTCTTCTGAATGTCAATGGCGACACTCCTGAATTTCTCCCTCAGCCTGTATGGGAGCTTGGAGATAACTGTGCACATGTTCGCGGCATTCTCCATCTCATCCAAGTACTCCAGAGCCGACATTGCATTATTACAGTTGATCAGAAACAGAGCATATGCTTCAAGTGCCTTAGCGTCATCCGACTTGATAGTAGGCCAATTTAAAGCCTTGTCCAGGTATGCCATCGAGATCTTATATTTGTCACCAAAGCGCTCCTTTAATAATTTCTTGGCTTCTGGGTAGCCCCGTTCAGGGTCCATATGAAAACAGCTGCGCACTAAGCTATTAGGCTGACCACTTGTGTGCTGTTCCAAATAATAAAGCCGATCTTTGCTGTTTTCAGTCTTGTTTTCTATGCGATGCTCGAAAGCTCTCATGAATAGATGGTATTCCATTGGATCTCCTTTAAAAACTGGAATATTCGGCGATGGCAATGTAGATAGCTTTTGTTGCTTTATTAGACTCTCAGTTATCTCATTTTGGCGTTGCATGACAGAAGCCAGGTTATCTGTGTTTGCAGAATTGCCCTTTGAAGTAATAGGCTCTTGTCGCACAACAGGCGTTGCATCGGCAGCTATTCCACTACTATGGCTATGCTGAGATACATTACTAGCCCCACTGCTCCTATTGTGGCTGACATGTTGTCTCTGTGTAGCCGTCAGTGAATCCACTCTACTGCCTTTAGAGCCGCTTGACACATCTGCGTCTTCATATTTTCTTAACACAGCTAATCTTGCATCCAATGCAGCGAGCTTTGCTTGTACCTCCAACTCTTCATTTTTTGGTTTGAGCCGTAGCTCCTGCTCCTCCAAAGCCCTTTTCTGTTTTTCCTTTTCCGCTTTGAGCCATAGCTCCTGCTCTTCCAAAGCCCTTTTCTGTTTCAACGCAGCTGTCTCGGTTAACAAAGCGGCTTTCTCCATTTCAACTTTTACGTGCTCAGCGCGAATTGATGATACTACAGAAGCAGAAGAGACAGACTTGGCTTTTTTACTCTTTCTGGATACGACTGAAACGCTATCTTCAGGATTTACCTCATTGTTCACTCTTTCAGACTCTTCTATGCGAAGCGTTGCCTCTTGTATCCATGATCTAACCTCTCGCGCAAAATTGCATTGCTCATCATATCTTGGCTGGAACCAATCACTTTGATCTGCATTCATATTCTCCATGCATCCAAGTTGACTGAACAGGTCTTTGACCTCAGCATTTATCTTACTGAATTCTCCTATCAGCTCTTCATACTTGGTTAACACTTTCTTTTTTATATTTTCCACGTTTGCATCATTATCCATTAAATCACGCAATTCATTTTTTTTCTCAGTCAGTTTCTTTAGCTTTGCTCTTCTGGAGTCAATTCTTGTCTGCAGACTATTTTCCAATGACCGTTGTGTTGGTTTACGCTGACGTTTTTCCCTCGGAAGGCTTACCGTCTTTTCTTCTTCATCCGTCATGGTTGCTTTGAACGTCGGTCCGGTTTTTTGTTCCGATTCCACTTGCGACAGTCACGTTGCAGCCACGTCCACTTGTCAATCGCCAGCCACGAGTGTAGCGCGTGATCGTGCTAGTTCAGAAGTCCCTCGGTGAATCTTCTTTCCAGTTTCAGCGAACCTCTCCAGCGTTTTGTAATCCGATGTCAAGCGAGTTTTTCTTACTAGTGTAGAGGCTCGTTCGTAGTGAGACTTTGAGAAAAGTGCTATAGCTTACGCTGACGAAGTCTCTGTCCCAAAGTAACTGTTTCCACTCTGTGTCCGTGTGCCTTGCAATAAATCCACTTGAAACGTCTTGAAAGTTGAACTTTAATCCTCGTTTAACAATTACAAAGGTTCTAAGATACAGAGAGTCGGTGAGTCAGAGTGTCAGAGAGTCAGGTAAGAAAAACTGTTCGCTTCCACGGCTTCTCGAGATCTCCCTGAGAAGCGCGAGACCGTTCTTATGTATATAGCTGAATTAATTCTAATTCTAATTTTTGAGAAGTGTGAGACAGTTCTAATTCTTGTTCTAATTCTTCACATATGAATTCTTAAGAAGCGTGAGACAGTTCTAATTCTTAACATATGAATTCTGATTCTAATTCTAATTCTTTTAACCTATCATGAAATAAACTACTTATATGAAAGTACACACTCAAATGAAATTATATATAACATAAATTGTAATTCACATCTATATGAATTCTACTTTGGCCGTTACAGTAGGTGTGAATGTGAGTCTGGATGGTTGTGCAGCCCTGTGATGACCTGGATTCTGATTGTACCTGTTTATTCGGACGGAAGTGTGTGGTGTAAAATGAGGACTTTTATTTTGAAATAAAAGACTCCAGTTCCGCCTTTGTGCTTCAGGCGGAGTCCAGTTGACGCAGTCGATCCGGAAAGTAGTTAAATGGTTTGTGGCTTGCTCCAGCTGCACGTCTTTCGTTTTCATAAAGGAAATAAAACCGAAGTGGTTTGGTTTCTGGCTCCAGAGTGGACACAGCTTCACAATCAAGGATTTTTTTTTTTAAAAAAAAAGAAAAGTCTTCTGTGGTGGTTGAGCTCAGGGAGGGAGGTGACCAGAATCCGGGCGGGACCGTCTCAACTTTCTCACAGCAAGTCTGCCTGCGTGGAGAGCTCGCACTCATACTGTTCCTGCCCCGAGGGTCGGTGTAGTAGCCTGGGTCGGTTCTGTTTTGTAGCCTACCATGTTTAGCTGGTCTAAAAACAACGGGAAGAAGGAGCCGGAGCTTTTTCAGAATGTCTCCGAGGGCCTGAGGCGCCTGTACCGCCAGAAGCTCTTCCCTCTGGAGGACACCTACCGCTTCCACGACTTCCACTCCCCGGCGCTCGAGGATGCTGACTTCGATAACAAGCCCATGGTGCTTCTGGTCGGTCAGTATTCCACCGGAAAAACGACCTTCATCCGGCACCTGATGGAGCAGGATTTCCCTGGGATGCGGATTGGACCAGAGCCCACTACAGACTCCTTCATAGCAGTGATGCACGGAGAGCAGGATGGGGTCATACCGGGCAACGCACTGGTGGTGGACCCGAAAAAACCTTTCCGAAAACTCAACGCCTTCGGAAACGCTTTCCTCAACAGGTAGGGATCAGCACTGATGTGTCCTTCTTTCTTACACACACCACATTCAAGGGTACAAATGTGGAATTTGGCCTCTCTGACAGAAAGAAAAGAAAGCACAACTTTATTCATCACACACTTGCGAAATTTCCTGTCTGTATTTAACCCATCTGAAGCAGTGAACACACACACACACACACACACCCAGAGCAGTGGGCAGCCATGCGAACAGCTCCTGGAGAGGAGTTGGGTGCCTCGTTCAAGGGCACCTCAGCCCAAGGCTGTCCCATATTAACCTAACCGCATGTCTTTGGACTGTGTGGGGAGAACATGCAAACTCCACACAGGAGCCAGGTTGTCCAGTTAAGGCCTCTGCATGCTCTTGCGACAAGGCTTTCGCAGACAGCTTTTCGCAGACAGTTGTAATTTATCGTTGAGCGGGGAGTAATAGGCGTGCGCGATGTTATTCACCGCCACAACGCAAGGGGGCGCGAAGTCGCAAAATCGCTAGTAGTTGGTGGGTGTGGTTAATGGAGTGTTTATCCTCCGGTTACTTATAATGACTAGAACTGGAGTCGTATAGATGTACTCACTTCCTCGATCAACCGCTCTTCGTGCTGCTCCATCTTTGCTCGTGTTTTTAAAAATGGTGGTCGTGAAAACAAACCGAAGCGGAAGTGCGTGTACAGCGGATGTAGAGTGGACCAGTCAGAGCCCTCTTGTCTGCGAGGCTTCTGCGGTGGTCACAAT
The DNA here is from genome assembly GCF_027579695.1 of Neoarius graeffei. Classification (NCBI taxonomy): domain Eukaryota; kingdom Metazoa; phylum Chordata; class Actinopteri; order Siluriformes; family Ariidae; genus Neoarius; species Neoarius graeffei. The sequence continues at coordinate 68,280,166 of NC_083576.1, forward strand.
TTTTGGGAGGTGCGCGCAGAGCGTCTGCGAGGGGGGGGGCTACGCAGACGCCATCTGCGACGCCATCTGCGACGACTGCGTTGTCAGCATAAATTGGCCTTTAGAGGGTGTTTCTGCTGAGGTTCAGTTTGTCCACAAGGGAGTGCCTCAAGGTTCAGTACTAGGCCCCTTGTTGTTTTCCTTGTATATAAATAATATTGGAATGAATATTCCAGATGCAACCTTTTCATTTTTATGCTGACGACACAGCTTTATATATTGCTTTGCACCCATGCCTGCAAAAGTGTTTGCACTTCTGCAGAAAGTATTTAATAGAGTGCAAGAACAACTTGTTCTAAATGCAGATAAAACAAAACTTGGGTTATGTTTTTTACTAACTCTAAATCAGCAAGATCAAGTCAGCCTGTCATTATCACCAGTGACGGTCAACAAATTGAACTTGTATCTACTTTTAAATATTTGGTTTTTGATTGATGACCACTTGTCTTTTAAGACACATTCCGTATACTTTAAAGAAGCTGAAGCTTTTACTTGGATTTTATTTTAGAAATTAGTCTTGCTTTTCTTTTAGGGTGAAACAAACTGGTGGAGTCTACCTTTCTTCTAATTATTGATTACGGTTATGTTATATATGAATGCCTCTGCTCAATGCCTCCACAAACTGGACAGTGTGCATCATGGTGCTCTTAGGTTTATTACAAACTGTAGAGCTCTAACTCAATCACTGTGTCTTATACAGCAAAGTAAACTGGCCATCTTTGTGTGTAGAAAGGCCCTTGCTGGCTGCTGGGTTCGAACCCAGAACCTTCTTGCTGTGAGGCGACTGTGCTAACCACAAGTCATTATTATGAGACATCCATCCATCCATTCCTGTCCTACAGGGTCGCAGGCAAGCTAGAGCCTATCCCAGCTGACTATGGGCGAGAGGCATGGTACACCCTGGACAAGTCGCCAGGTCATCGCAGGGCTGACACACATACAGACAACCATTCACTCGCAGTCAATTTCGAGCCACCACTTAACCTAAACTGCATGTCTTTGGACTGTAGGGGAAGCTAGAGGAAACCCACGCAGACACGGGGAGAACATGCAAACTCCACACAGAAAGCCCCCCCGTTGGTCACTGGGTTCGAACCCAGAACCTTCTTGCTGTGAGGCGACCGTGCCGCCCATGTCAGTGCACTCGAACTTATTTGAGTTCAGGTTTCCAGAAGTAAATGTTTTCATTGGCCCCAGTGTCACTTGGTTACACTGGGATCCTGTTATCTGATCCAACACTATGGTCTGGTTTAATATCTAGACTGGTTCCTTGATAGTTAGTTATAGCCATACCTACAGTACTATGGCACCCAAGGTGACTTTCTGTAAGCAGCCACCCATTCATTTGGAAAATAGCTCCATGTTTAAATATTGGGCTGGAGGCTCCATTCTGACACGTGTATAGTACTAAACTATCTTTCCTTGTTATTGGGGTGATGTCAAGTGTAATTTTTTTTTTTTTAAGCCTTTCAGTATACCTTTTTTTTTTTTTTTCAATTTTTACTCATTAGCCTACGAATGCAGCTTAAAGGGCATATCACAGGTAAATTCAGGAGCAAGATCAATGTAATTCTCCTATTTTATATTAAACTTTGGTCAAATGTCACATTTTGTGCTATATATAATTTTTTTTTTTTTTTAAAACCTTGCACAATACCAGAGAAATTCAGTTGAAAATCACGCCATTTGAGGTGAATTGGTCCGCCTCTGAAAAAACTTGGCATTTGGATTTCCCAGGAAATTTTTTATTTTTTTGTGACGTCATGTGCGGGCACCTCCCTCTGAATCCTATGTCAGCGTTGGTTTGTTTATGAGAAAACGACCTGGTGGTTTTCTGCAAATTTCTTCAATGTTATCACGTAATTATTAAAATGGTTAACAGATGTATCGTAGGATGGTGTAGCAACACCAATCTTGATGGGATTAGTACTCATCGTTTCCCAAAAGACCGGACGATGAGAGAGAAATGGGAGCGCTTGGTCTACACAGGCTGTGCACTGAAACTGCAAGCTCGCGCAGCCTGCTGGCGCTTCCGCAGGTGACGTCACAAATCTGGTTCCAGACTCCCTTGGGATTTTTCCAGATGCGTTTTATTTTATTTTTTTCTGCTGTAGACAGATGGCCTTGTGCAAAATTACCCTTCTGGATGAGTGTGTAAAGGGACATACTTTTCATAAAAAAAAAAACGAAATTGGTCCAGAATATGCACTTTAAAACCCTTGGGCATCACCCCCAACAACAAGGAAAAGTTTGTGTGTAGAGTTTTTTGTTTGTTTCCTCCCCCCACAAGTGTAGCATATAGACTCTGCTCTGTTTCAGTCAAGTTGAGTTATGGCTGTAATCTGGAAGCCAGACTTGAGTTCATTGTTATTCCATGACCAGATGAAGTGGTTTGCTCATTTTGCTCTCAGGGTGTGTTTTGGGAATCATACCACTATTTCATAATCTGGAAAATTCCTGAATTTTTGATTGTATTGCAGTTTGGCTAGGTAGATCAGGAACTGCTTGGGGAGTCCTTGATGTGATCATGTTAGAATTTCCTTTTGAGAGGGGAAAGCCATCTGTTTTAAAAGCTTTGATTGTTACGACGTATTGAGAGGTGTGTAAAGCTTGTCAATGAGTCAGAGATGCAATACGTCTGGGTCAAAAATGATTCTGACTAAAATGATTTCAGACCATTGGGTTATGTGGATACGGTGATTCAACCAACACTCGTGGTTTCGAGGTGATATATTAGCCAAGGTACTTAAAACACACGTAGTATTAGTAAGATGTCGATGACTTTGTTACAGATCATTTGCACATGATTGCGTTTTTATAATATTAGCATGACTAAAGCCGGTCTTGTAATAATGATTAACCAATAATGTATTGAGAAGTCATGAATGTCACTTTGATCCATGTTGCTGAGAAACTGTTGGCATACCTGGCCACCACCCAGCTCCAGCAGTGACTTCTACTGACTTTGAACTACTGAAAATGAAACAGTAAGTCAGTTGGCCCTATTCTCCTGACAGGGATTTTCCAACCTGCTGTGATTTTCATTTGCCACAAAATGCCCCAGGCTTGTTTTTGCCCTTAAATACATGTGGTTAGATTTAAGTGTACTCTGTCTCACATGTAAAATATTTGTCCAGTTTCCTAAACTGGGCTGATACTGAGTCATTCAAAGAAGGTCAATGGAAAACGCCCATTATTTGGTGACCAACACATACACTGTGTCATGCTGGTGGGGACTACCCATGCTGTCAAATGAAACAAAAACTTGTCTGATCTAAATTTATAATATCAAGCTAAGCCAGAATTGAGTGCAGCATATCCTATCTAATGAGGAGGATTAAACATGGACTGATTAGTTTCTTCTTTGAGGCAGAATTCTCTTCACTTATGCCGCTTTTCCACTACCAACGTGGCTGAGTTGAGTTGGGCCGTGCCGTGCTGAGTGGGGCTGTTGGAGTTGCATTTCGACTACAACCGCGCTGAACCGTGCTGGCTGGAAGTGGGTGGACACATTGGGTGGAGTTAGCGAAAGTGGGTGGACGTCACGTGATGTCGTTAGGCGGCGCAAACGGTGACATCAGTGACCTTTTAAGCGGTAGTCTCATGACCCGGATAGTAAACAATAAACATGGAGTCGCTAGTGTTGCTGGTCTTGGTGCTGTGGCTTGTTGTCACCGACAACGCCAACAGATACTGGCAAGAGCGTATAGATGAGGCGAGGCACATAAGGCTTCAGAAATTCTCGTAATTCTTCTTCTTCTTCCGGGTTTATGGTGTTTACAGATCCCAGCGTGCTCGCAGGGCGTGTGTGGGCGTGTGAGGACACTCCTCCTCACCAATCAGTGCACAGGGGAGTGTCTGCTCACGCCCCTAGCCCCACTCGGCTCGGTTTGGCTCGCTTCAGCCCCACTCCAAAACCGTGCGAGTTTTGGTTGCTGAGTAGGGCTGAAGCGAGCTGAGTCGTGCTGCTCTAAGGTAGTCGAAACGTGAGCCGTGTCGGGCTGAAGTGAGCCGAAAAAGGGTAGTGGAAAAGGGCCATTAGTACTTTTTTTTTTTTTTTTTTAAAGCTACAGAAATCTCTTGTGGGTTTTTTTTTTTTTCCTTCATATTTGACTTTTCGTTATTTCAAAATAAACCAAATCCTCACGCTTGGGTGCAGCCCTGCATTTCATTACTGTTCTGCTTATTCATTCAGTTGCTCATCAAAATCACAGCGAGTCTGAATATGATAAACCAAACACTTATTTGGGAACTGACTCTGCAAGATATTGTGCAGCTGCCAGTAAGAAATTTACACTAGATCTGCTGAAACAGGATTTTTTTTTTTTTTTTCTCTAAGCAAAACAAGCCACGAGGCAGGGGTTAGTTCTTGTTCTGGCTGCTGAACTCTCTCTTCCCCTGACCTTTAATGGGAACGCTCCGGAGAGAAGCGTCACCATCAGCCCTGTAGAGTTTAAGGTCGGTCAGAATGAAGAGTGAAACAGGAATTAGTTTACCTAGCCTGCAGTTTTGTGTAATCACTTTTTTGTTTCCTGTAATTGCTGTATGGCTCTCACATGTCAGTGCTTCTCTATTATTCTGTGTCTGAACCCTGTTGTTCTCTGTTTTCTGCGCTGCAAGCATGAATGAACCTGAACTGTGTTCAAATTCTATCCTAGAAGAGACCCAAACGTATTCAGAATGACTGTGGTCATTGGGTTTAAGCCGGTCTGTAGAATTACAATTGTTTCTGAAAACGGTAAAAAAAAAATTTGATATGGGGCTGACTGCTGTGAGGATGGACAGACTTTATTGCTTTCTCTACTTTTTTGTTTCTGTTGAGTGGGGTGTTTTAAACCCCCATTTTTATCTCAAATTTGCCATTTCTCTACAAGTATGCTAAATCTTTATTAATAGCTGAGGTTAAATCCTCGATGGCTTTGTGAGGGTAAAGCTGTATGCCCTACCTAGTGCCCTCATGTGTAGTGTAGTGTAGTGTGCTACTGTTTTCACTGCAAACTCAGTTTTGGTCATTTGCCAATTTCCACCCACTATCGTTCACCTCTACACCAACAGAGGAGGGCGGGGCCTGCTTTGTACTTGTGTTAAATCCCATTTGCATTGCGTCACAAAGAGGGGGGGATTATGGGTGGGCATGGCATGCAGAAACATGTTCGCTCACTTCCAGCCTGAGAGGTGACTGTGTGTTATGCATAACTGTGGTGCTGTGCATTGACTGGCCTTCAGGTGAATGTCGATTGATTTGCTGCAGAGGTGTAGCCGGTTGCGTGAAAGCTGTTCTAAAACGTTGCAACGTTTTCTATTAACATACAGGATGTTCAGTTCAGAGTAGCACTGTTCCAAGTATGTCTCGAGTAACGTTTTTAAAATGTAAACAGGGTGGCATGATGAAGTGGTTAGCACTGAAGGTTCTGGGTTCAAGCCCAGTGGCCAACGGGGGCCTTTGTGTGGAGTTTGCATGTTTTCTGCGTGGGTTTCCTCCGGGTGCTCCGGTTTCCCCCACAGTCCAAAGACATGCAGGTTAGGTTAACTGGTGACTCTAAGGCTACGTTTACATTACGTCGAATCAGCGGATCATCAGATTAACGTTCTTAAAACGATTCGCGTTGACACTAAAACCGTTAGCCGTGCACACAGCAACACCAATACGCGGATACGCTCGGCTCCGCAGGCATCCTGCGCTCCAAATCACTCTGCCCTGAACAGCGAGTGCCCTCTGGAGGGTGCGCACTCCGGCCCTGCGCAGCTCACAGAGCGCGCGAGTGAAGTGAACAAGCCACGATTCGGGACTGAGCCGCTGTGTGTGTGATCCCAGCGCATATCACTTATTACTTGCAAGTGGAAGGATGGCAAGCCTAAAGACAATCATAACTACACAATGGGCAGTATTTGCATCAGTATTTGCAGTATTTTCATACTTTTATACTCTTTAATGAAAGGTGATACAAGGCGGAAGTCTGCGCCGTTTTTCAGCAGTCGCGTCACATGACCAACGCCAGCGAATCAGGAAGGTGGATGTCACAGTGACGTTGTCCAATGAGACGCCAGCTAGAGCTCAGCACAGCGTATTCGCGTATTCTCAATGTTTACACAGCACCGGAGCTGATACGATCTAGATTGAATACGTGGACGCTGGCGGATTCCCGTTTCCCCGCTTTTTCAGGGGGGTTAATGTAAACGGACAGTGCGTCCGCGAAGAAAACGAGACAGATACGGTCTAGTGTAAACGTAGCCTAAATTGACTGTAGGTGTGAATGTGAGCGTGAATGGTTTTGTCTCTGTCAGCCCTGTGATGACCTGGCGACTTGTCCAGGGTGTACCCCGCCTCTCGCCCGTAGTCAGCTGGGATAGGCTCCAGCTTGCCTGCAACCCTGTACAGGATAAGCGGTTACAGATAATGGATAAATTGTAAACAGTATTATCCAATTACATCTACTTTTTTTTTTTTTTTAAATAGATGTACTCTATCTGAACTGCCTTTGAAAGTGTAGTCTCTTAAAATAAAAGCTTGAAGAATAAAGAACAACACTTCAGAAAGACCATATTTTGTAATTGAGTCCCTTGTTTTGTAATTGAGGTTTGTTTGTTTTTTTCCCCCTCTCTCTTTCTTTTCCCACCAGCACTTTTAAATTTTATCGCCGTTAAAGCACATGAACAGGCAATTAATGTTCCAAAATAAAATCAGCTTGAGATTTGGGCTTTCCCTCAGCACTTTTCAAAACCAGTTATGCTTGTGTTTTACTCCTTTTTGTTCATTTTTTTCCCTCCCCCTTTTCACCTTTTTTAAAGTTCTGTTTGATCCCCCCCCCTCCAAAATGTACACGCTTGCTTTCGATTTCACTGTGCAAGTGTCTGCATGATGCTCTAAGCTAGCAAAAGTATAAAATAAGCTCAAGTCTTGCACAGACTTCCTGAGATGCATCAAACCACCTGCAACATGCTTTTTCGAAATACTGTGCTGCGTCACAGGGCAGTGCAATACACCCTGAGGAAAGCACGAACTGTTCTGTTCCACGTGCATGAGCTCATAGACTCCCAGAGCTGCTCTGAATAACTGGGAAGAGATTAATGCCGTCCCTCCCTCTCAAACGCTGATCTCTCATCAGTAGGGCTGAGGCTTTTCTTTTGCGCCATTTGGGAAGACTTTCAGCTGTTCCAGAAGAATGTTCTGGCTGAGTCTCACGTTGTATGACCTAAGCTGGGCTTTTACTTTGCATTTGAATTCCAATCAAGTGCTGAGGCAGAACAAAAGACGTGTAGAACGAGAAACTGAACCAGAGGCCAAAGTTCGTGTGACGATGAGATGGAAGAATGTGCTTCTCTACATGTTAAGACCACAGTGTCTCATGAAGAGGTGTGTTTTTAATAAATGCTCTCTCGAATGCAGTGAGAGCATTTTATTTGTAGGAATGCTCCTTCTTAGTCATGCCAGTAATCTGATCTTGAACAAATAAGCTATGCAAAAGCTTCTAGTGTGTGACAGCATGAATTTTCATTTTCTCTAAGGACATGCTCACAGAATTGTTTACATTGGATGGATAGTAACTGCCACATTCAATCCAACCACACACACAACATAGTATGTTTTTATGAAAGAAGATTCCCAGTCTTTTACGGCAGCATTGTGAATCATGTGATCCAGGTGTGATTGAGGTGTGACAACTGACCTTGTGCAAACTTGCTAAACATGTTTTACCAATTATCTTACTCTCTCCCCCGTCTCTTTGTGCAGGTTTATGTGTGCTCAGCTGAAGAACCCTGTTCTAGAGAGTATCAGTATCATCGATACGCCTGGCATCCTGTCAGGGGAGAAACAGAGGATAAGCCGAGGTCAGCAATTCCCCTGGGGATCTTTTTCTCCTTTGTTCTTATCTGTTCAAGAGAGCCTTTCACAAAAGTTTTCATGTTTTGGTGACACTTTTACTATGATTTTATGAAACCTGGTTTCTCCCTGCTTCTGTGATGTGCTTTAGGTTATTGACGTGTTTTAAAGAATGCACACCACACATTTAGCCTCCATTTTGTCTTCAGCACCACGTGTGAAATAAATATGGTGTAGTTTTTTTTCCCCCCTCCTGTGACTTTAAAATCCATGCAACGATATGTACAGTACGCCTTTTGGCGGATGCCGCCTTTTTCACGGCTGTCTGGGGGACTTGTGTGAATCGTGCAGATCCGATTTTTTTTTTTTTTTTGGGGGGGGGGGGGGGGGGGGGGGGGGGGGGGGGGTGGGGTGTTGGAGTGTCTGATTTTATAATTTCATCAAAGTAAATCTGTATTTAAAATTACTAAATAAGCAAATGCCGTTACAGTCCATGAAACATAGGAAGTATAAGTATGAGAAGAAAACAGTAAATCAGAAAGCTGCGCACGGGAAAGCCAATTGGCTGCACGCCATTATCTGCTGCTGGCTGCACTTCACTGCACGCGCAAGGATTTCCATCAGTCCAACGTAAGTTACGTAATTGGCTTTACGTGCGCAGCTTTGATTTACTGTTTTCTTCTCATACTTCCTATGTTTCATGGACTGTAACGACATTTGCTTATATAGTAATCTTAATACAGAATTTACTTTGATGAAATTATAATCACACTCCAACCCCCCCCCCCCCCCCCCCCCCCCCCCCCCAAAAAAAACTCATCGGATCTGCACGATTCACACAAGTCCCCAGACAGCTGTGAAAAAGGCGGCATCCGCCAAAAGGTGCGCCGTTTGCATCCATGAAACTAAATGAAGAGGAAGTAGTAAGCCAAGCAGAAGCAAAAGTCCCTGAACTCAAGCCACTGAACACTCCATCTAACCAGAAGATGCCCATCTAACACTTGTATACAGTGGCATGTAAGAGGATATTAACTCAAAGCGTAACCGCAATTTTGACTCATTCCCTTATTTTAATCCTATAGTGAGAGTTGGGTGGTTTGAGAAGCAGTTTAATTTGATGGCAGAAAAAAGCTTCTTGCTAAAGTTCGTGGTTTTCTCTTGCCACACATCCTGCTTCAGTGCACACAAACACTGAAGCACACCTGACATTACATGCTGTGTGCATTTGCATAGGGGCTTGTAAGCACCAGTGAGTAAGCTCAGGATTCACTTTGCTTTATATAGCGCCAGGATTTTTTACATGCAAAAGGCCGTCTAAACTTTTTTTTTTTCTTGTACCACGACAGTCATTGGCATGGTGTAGTTTGTTTATTTCTTCAGTGTAGCTTCTGTGAATGTTAAGCTGCATAGATAATCTCGTACTTTGCACAGATGCTTTAACTTCAGCTTTGTTTATAGCATTATATAAATAACTCTGACCCAAAGCAGTTTTAGAGAAATGCAGATTTAGATCACTAATGAGCAAAAAAAAAAAAAGGAACAGTGATGAGCAAAAACTCCCTGAGGTGACATGAGGAAGGAACCCATTCTCTTAAGGGTGATACCGGATAGTGGGATTATAAATCAATACAGTATACAGGTGTATAAGAGGAGAGACAAATGGTGCCAAGTCCGTTGAAAGGATGTTCATTCTGAGCATATTTTGAATAGAGGACTGGGTTGAACACAGGAAAATGTCTGTCTTTATAACAGCAACAGTTGAGTACAAGTCTTCTGTATAGAGATCTGATTATCCACTGAAGGCAGGGTGTGTCTTGCATAAACTGCAGGTCTTTAGGGTTTTGTTGTGGAAGCTTCCAAAGCAGCGGAAGAGTCCCAAATGGTGCTGCTGACTCTCTGCCATTCCGGTGCTTGAAATGATTAATGTTTAGCCAAGTTTGTTGACCTCGTGTTAGAATATCATGACTCTCAACATACCCTGTGTCCCAAATGACCCTCAAATAGCACTGTTGGCTTATTTCTTTTTTTCCTTCATGGAAACATAGTTATGCAATATGATGGAAATGGATGGTCCAGTGTTCACACTTCTTGGCAAGCTATGCCATATAATTGGTATTCTTTCTAAAGGCCTCTGCATGTTCTTGTGACAAGGCTTTTGCAGATAGCTTTTCGCAGGCAGCTGTAATTTATCGTTGAGCGGGGAGTAATAGGCGTGCGCGATGTTATTCACCGCTACAACGCAAGGGGGCGCGAAGTCGCGAAATCACTAGGAGTAGTTGGTGGGTGTGGTTAGTGGAGTGTTTATCCTCCGGTTACTTATAATGACTAGAACTGGAGTCGTATAGATGTACGTACTTCCTCGATCAACCGCTCTTCGTGCTGCTCCATCTTCGCTCGTGTTTTTAAAAATGGCGGTAGTGAAAACAAAACAAACCGGGAAAGTAGGGAAGCGGAAGTGCGTGTACAGCGGATGTAGAGTGGACCAATCAGAGCCCTCTTGTCTGCGACGCTGTCTGCGAGGCTTCTGCAGTGGTCACAATTTTTGGGAGGTGCGCGCAGAGCGTCTGCGAAGGTGGGGGGGGGGCTACGCAGACGCTATCTGCGACACCGTCTGCGAGGACTGGGTTGTCAGCATAAATTGGCCTTAAGTCTTCACTTTGGTGCCTTTCTTGGGTGCACTAGTCCTTTTTTAAAAAAAAAAAAAGTATAATCACAAACATAATGCTGCATTACTCGCGTGTTTGTGTGTTCTCGCTCATGTGAGTTTAGCGAACCAGTGAAACTTTTTTTTTTATAGTTTTCACTTCAGGAATTTCCATTCCCATTGCAGCTCAGTGGAGTGTTGGCTCAATACACATTTGGTTTCAGTGTTGCACCAGGCATAGTTTCCTGTCAATTCCCCCAACCCCATCTGCTGAGAGTTGGTCCTATCCAAAGTTTGGATTTTCTTCGGCCTCTTTGAGCTCACTGTAACCCTAAGGAGGAAATGGCACCTCCAGCTGCAGTGGTTGGGGAGCAGACTCTAGCTGACGCTGCACATAATCCGCGCTAGCATGGCTATTTTAAAGGGCCCACACTCAAAAGGCCTTTATGTTCAAGTGTTGCCTGGAGTTAATGTTGTAACCACCTCATGGCAATGCTTTAGTTTTTCCCCATTGTGGCTTTGGTTTATTTATTCATTACAGCAGTCTGAAACTCTCTTGATTTTGATTCATTGCAGCAAACCATTATAGTACTATCTACAGCCCATGTTGCGTTGCTGTTGTGTTGACGCGTCTGTCTGTGACCAGGTTTTAGAGTGGCTGTGGGAGGGTTTGAGGGCTTCAGGAACAGTGTGGGTAATTCACACCAGTGCTACCGACCAGAAACTGAAACTCTGTTTACCAAGTGTACAGGTCACATGGAGAAATCGGAACATACAAAATGCCAAAACTTATGATGCATATGTGTCAAGTTATTTGACTATATACGTATAAACTGTGCTTTAAATGCTGAAATCAAAATGCTAATGTGCAGCTGAATGCATGACTGTAATATGGTAAGTGGTCAATATTAGAGCAAGGATTTGGTGTATTGTACAGTGCAAGTATGAGCATATTGCACATAATGGCCTATATATTCTCATGTTACACAGAAGAATGGAGACCAGTAGTATGGGTATTATAGCTCCTCCATGTGGGTCCCCCCCCCCATGGACAAGGGTCATTGGAGAGCACCAGTCTCTTGGTCATGGTCGTCTAAGCATAATTGCCTTTGGGAAGAAATTTTGTGATCATGCATACTTGTACAGCTCAACTAACTTTTTTTCCATGAACTTGAGAATGGAATTTGTGAGTCACATGTCTAAATAAGCATGTGTTAAAGCTAAATCATTCTCAAAGTTTACCTCCAGTTAATAATGATGAATCCATTAAAGCAATAAGCCATCAGATAAATGCAGTGTAGTTAAAGGATTGGAAATTAAAGTTCTCCAAAAATACGTCAAGTCAAAGGCCCTCTCACGCCAGAATCTGGTCTTCCCAGGCAGTCTCCTGTCCCAGTACTAACTAGCTTTTTGAGGCATATAGGTGCGGCGCCGATTTTCTGTTTCCATAGCCCTCGGCCTCTCGCCTATACATCGAGGGTTACGGTGGGGGGCTAGTCCTCTGGTAACTGCTAGAGTTGTCTTCCCTACTCGTATCGGTATTGCAGCGTACCTTGCCAGATGGTAGTCGGTACCATTTTTATGATGGTCTTTGGTATGGCCCGACTGCGAGTAGAACTCACGATCTCCCGGTCGAGAGGCAGATATGCTGACTGCTAGACCAACGTGCGGTCCAGAAATATGCAATGGAGTATAAAATATTAAAATAAAATTATATCCCCTATGGTTTTTGAAGTAGGGTCTCTGCAGCATGCAACTTTTTATATTTAAAAGAAAAAAAAAGTTAGAGGAAGGAATCACAACCCTAGATTAACATTATTAGGTAGCTTAGTAAACTAGACCCACCCGCCTAGCGGCCAAAAATATTTTTGCCTACGAGTGGGTCTAGCCTCGCACCATATCAACAAAACACCCCGGGCATCAAATCGTGCCCACCAATCACAACGCAAGGTTTTTGTTTGAATTCTTTGGGTGGGCTTTTGCAGGAGTGACGACAAGACTGCGCGACGCTGGAGAAAGCACAACAGGAAAGATGGCTACGGCTAGTTAACAGCGCACGTTTGACTCCGCTTTGGAATCAGTTTTAGAAGAATTAGACTTGGAGTTTTCGTTGAAACATGAGCAGGAAGAGGCTCTCCGCTCATTCCTTTTCAAGAAGGACGTTTTCGCTGTTTTGCCGACCGGCTATGGCAAAAGTCTGATCTACCAGCTGGCTCCGCTCGTAGCCAAAAGGATGGGGCTAGTTTGTGCAATACGAAGAATTAATAAACAGCTTTGAAACATTTACTTTTTGATTTTCTTATTTTCCTGTTATTTTAAATTTAAGGGAAGTTATTTCACCAAACACCACTAAATAAAAATAAAAACTCCAACAGTTTAAGCAAACACTTGAAAAAAAGAGTGTATGTTAAGTATGTGGTACAGACTCCAAACTTGTGGTCATTATCTCCAAACTTCTTAATATCTAGAACCTGTTTATTAATTAATACGCATTTTGAAAAATTATTTCAAGGCCTCCCCCACTGCTTTCTGTCGCTCTGACTACGTCACAGTTGCGCTGATTGGTCAGAGCGTTGGCCTATACGCACAGAGACCGTTTGAAAGACAACGGGTTGTTCCTCCCACACCCTTCGGAAATGTCTACGACCGAGACCAGAATAAATATTCACATTTAGTCTGGCTTGCCAGGCTAATTATTAGGCCTAAAATCTAAATGTAAAGTTCAGGGGAAAAAAAAAAAACTCTGGTTCCAATAAATAAAATTATTGTACATGCAATATGCCAAATTTGTAAAATAAATATGTACTGAGTGCCTATTGAAAGTTTGAGAACTGCTGATGTATTTGTGGGGAAACCTGCACTCTTCTGCTTTTCTTCATTGGAGGACTGGAATCAACTTTGTCATAGAAATGGAAAAATCTGTTTGGCAGAAGGTTATGTTTCCATTTGAACCCCTGACATGCCCTCATGTTTACTTTCTCTCTCTGTCTCGGTCTAGTGCGCACATGCACGCACAAATATGTTGTAAGCATAGTCTCTGACTACGTGGCTGTGTTTTTGGCATTTAACACCAGCTCCAGTCTTCACAGATCACATGACAGCACTTCTAATCAAAACCATAATGCATTCCCTTCTCTTTATTACCATATGGCTCACTGCCTTCATGCCTGCTGCCTTCCCGTCACTGGGAAACACATGCTGCTTTGTGAGTTTGCTTTATTGTAATCTTTAAAAACGCTCTCAAGCTCTAGTGGGTTACCGACTATAAAACAGTTTGTCATTGTTGCGGCCAACTGCGTCATATCTATAGCCCACTCTGTTCCACTGCGTCTCATCTGGTTGCTGTGACTAAACTGTCCAATCCAGGCAGCACAGTACTGCAGAGTTTAGCATTCTACCTCATTTAGCACATCTGGTTCAACACATTAACTAATTACCAAGGCCTTTAGAGATTAATCTCTGGTCTGAAATCTCTGTAGGGCTGTGGTCCTTGAGGATTTGAATTAGGGGTGGGCAAAAATATCGATACAGCGATATATCGCGATACTTTGTCTTCCGATTCAATATCGATACTCAATTTGAATATCTTTTTTTTTTTTTTTTTCAAATAATAAATCATGTTTCACACGGGTTGTAAATCCAGTACGACTTCCGCACCTCCGCTCCGCAAGGTGTCGCTGTGCCGCTACCTCACTGCAAGGCACTCTTCGTCTTCTCTTTTTTTTCCCGGTGGTTGCATTGAGGGGGGGGAAAGCAAGCAAGCATGGCTGTTAACGTAAACTTAGACGCCGCCAAACTTTAAGGTAGATGTTTGGAGGCACTTTGGATTCCAAAGGAAAGGAGAAAAAAAACAGTGAGCTGGACAAAGAGTACGCACTTTGCAAAACCTGTTTCGCTCCAATTAGATATTCAGGTAACACAAACTTGCGAACTTACTTAGCACGACGCCACCCCGACATATTAGCTCAGCCGGAGCCACCGAAACCCGACCCGAAGCAAACCACACTGGACAGCGCCAAAGTCCTCCCGTCTACTTCAGTGATGTGTGACTTACTGTCACTGTGAACTTAATTTTGTCATTTAAGACCAAAGGCAAGAAGCTGCACTTTATTTTGCATTTTCAGTTTTAGTGTGTGTGAGACACTGCATTTTATTTTGAGTATTTACTCTAAGTTCAGAAGAAACATGATTCACTGAGGTTTCAATTCAGTTTCAGTGTGTGGACACTGACCCACACTGCACTTTGTTTCATAATTGTGCTCAGGGAGACCAAGATGCACACTGCACTTTTGAATGTGTTCCAGACAGTGTGTTCCTGCAAATATGTTGTAACTTGCGCTTGTATAGTTACAATAAAATGGCATGGATAATTTGAATTACATTGTTTTGACTCAGTTTGTCCCATGAATTATCACTATCATCTGATGTACATACAACTCGGATTTTAAGATGCATAATGCAGTTTACATTTTTCAGTGAACTATGTAGAATATCGCAATATCGTATCGTGACTCAAGTATCGTATCGTGATTCAAGTATCGTGATGCGTATCGTATCGTGAGGTCCTTGGCAATACCCACCCCTAATTTGAATGGAATATACGGAGACCAAGTATGCAAAGAGACTGTGTAGAACTCGAAGCATTAGGAATAGAGTAGAGCTGGGCAATATGGCAAACGTGTAATTTTGTCCGTCTATTCATTTATCCATCTCCGATATACACACTTTAAAACATCTTCACATTACACAAACAGCATGAGGGTCAACAAAGTCACAATATTACTATATCTCCTAGTCATAGAGAGGTATGACTAAGTTCATGAACATCTCTGATTAACCTTTTCTCCTTGACCTCTTGTAGGCTATGACTTTGCAGCTGTACTCGAGTGGTTCGCCGAGCGGGTGGACCGCATCATCCTGCTCTTCGATGCCCACAAGCTGGACATCTCGGACGAGTTCTCAGAGGTGATAAAAGCCTTAAAGAACCATGAAGACAAGATGCGTGTAGTATTGAACAAGGCAGACCAGATCAGCACACAGCAGCTGATGAGGGTGTACGGTGCCCTCATGTGGTCACTAGGGAAGATCATCAACACTCCAGAGGTGGTGCGGGTCTACATCGGCTCGTTCTGGGCACAGCCTCTCCATGTGCCGGATAACAGGAAGCTGTTTGAGGCGGAGGAGCAGGACCTTTTCCGAGACATCCAAAGCCTTCCACGGAACGCTGCCTTGAGAAAGCTGAATGATCTGATTAAGAGGGCACGTCTTGCCAAGGTAGGGGAAATAAGCGTGAGGAATTTAGCCTGTGGTTCCTATTACAGAGTCTGCTTGCTGAACAGGCGTGAAGGAGAGGTGTAGCTCTGCATTGTTTGCTGTTTTATTGAACTCTAACCTCAAGTTCCTACATGAGCCATAAAGCATCAACTGCTTTCACCCCATTTATCATAAGTGGTGAAACATTGTGGTCCACGTAGGAAGTGGGTTTTTAAAGGGGACCTGATTGGCTGGTGCACACTTATTTGGGTATCTGGAGTGCCCAGCAACCCACAAACTCTGAAATAAAACAACCAAGTCAGTTTTTGTGCTGCCTATTTCAGAAAACATGTGCTTCAACAAGCTGTTCAGATTTGGCTCTCCTTTCTATGTCACAAGGGGCGCTCACTATTAGAATTATCCCATCCCTCCATCTGAGTATCTCCACTTATGGCTTGAGACCTGCCTTTGTGAATGAATATTCATGAGAAAAGTGCTCCCTAATTGGCTGGTAGAAGAGGGGGCGGGGTGAGCATTGTCTTATTTAAAGGAGCAGGCACTCAAGTCAGCTGTTTTGAACAGGGCTGTTTAGACCAAGTGAGAAGGGAGCTGTGGTGCTTTATCCTTGTACTGTTTTGACCAAAGCATGTCCCAGACATTTCCTTAAGACCTCAGGGAACTGTCTCAGCTTGTGGAAAAGGGGTATAATATGTCACCTTTAAATCTCATTATACAGGTCAGTATTGCTTTCCCCCCCTTCAGGTTCATGCTTACATCATCACCTCTCTAAAGAAGGAAATGCCCAGCATGTTTGGCAAAGACAACAAGAAGAAAGAGCTGATTGCCAACCTGGGTGCCATCTATGAGAAGATAGAGAAAGAACACAACATTTCTCCAGGGGACTTCCCAAACCTCAAGAAGATGCAGGTAATGAGATTTGCATATCCAGAGAAAGTATATTGAATATTTAAACATGAATGTTTGGTTGATTTTTAAAAGTTAATTGCCTTTGAGCTTACCCGAGACTAATTTGTCAACTATGAATGCTTTTAATTGTTCAGAAATTTAAATATAGTGCAGATTTCATATTTTAAAAAAAAATTGGCCGTCTTGCGAGGCAAGTCATTACTAACGACATGCAACTTATTTACCTCTGCAGGACCTCCTAATTGCCCAGGACTTCACCAAGTTTCCTTCTTTGAAGACCAAACTGCTGGAGGCTGTGGAGGACATGCTGGCCAATGACATTGCCAAGCTCATGTCACTTGTGCGTCAGGAAGAGGCATCCATGCCTTCTCAGTCTGTGAAGGGTGGAGCCTTCGATGGTACCATGAATGGGCCGTTCGGCCACGGTTACGGTGAGGGTGCTGGTGAAGGTATCGATGAGCTGGAGTGGGTGGTAGCTCGTGACAAGCCGTCCTATGACGAAATCTTCTACACACTCTCGCCCATTAACGGCAAGGTGTCGGGTGCTGCTGCCAAGAAGGAGATGCTGAAATCCAAGCTGCCAAATACAGTGCTTGGCAAGATCTGGAGCCTGGCTGATGTGGACAAAGATGGCTACCTTGATGATGACGAGTTTGCCCTGGCCAACCATCTGATCAAGGTGAAGCTGGAAGGTTATGAGCTGCCTGCCAAGCTGCCCTCTCACCTGGTGCCCCCATCCAAACGTGACCCAGAGCAGCAGTGACCACCTGGAGCACCCCTTTAGCGCTTCAGCTATGGCTCATTTCAGGCTTTGACTTCCCTAGCCATTCCAGGATTCCTTCCAAATAGCACCTCAGCAGCTTTCATCACATCACACCATTTTATTAAAATAAAAACCAGTTGGGGCTTTTGAGAGACTCTTGCGGTTGCTGTACATACGGCTTTTTCCACCAAATTTATTGTAGTCTAGAGAAGTAGGTAGCAATATTCTACTTTCAGTCCTTTTTGGTTCAATGTGTTTTTATGACCATTAATTTCCTCAGAACTGTGATGGGTTTGTGTGTGTGGGTTTTTTTTTTTTTTGGGGGGGGGGGGGATCTTGATAAATTGAATCTGTCCTGGTTATACAATTAACTAATCATTGATACTCCACGGGGTTGTTATATGGATTCTGAAGCTGAAATATGCACAAATGAATATCTGGAATGGCTTTGGATCCAAAGACTGAACCTGATCTCCAAACAAGATGAACCTGTAAAAGACTGGGGGGGGGTTGAATTTGTATGAAAACGCAAGACACCACTTTCAGCAGAGGGTTGTTAGAAAAGATTGTAAAATGCACTTTGCTGGTACTAAGGCAATGGATGACAGCTTTGGAGGAGCATGGGCCAGGAGAAATTATGGGTGATGAATGGGGAAAAGAATAATGTGAACTATACAAGCATACAAATAAGGTATATCCCTATTCTTTGTTTGCAAACTTAACTTATTATTCTTTAAATCTGTATTTTTATATGTTTAAAATTTGACACTATAAAGGCTTCTCTTGATTTATGTTCCTGCCTACAAAGACGGTCATGCAGTTTCAGTCTTTTTTTTTTTTTTTTTTTTATTAAGTAGGTGGTGGGATTTCATAGTTTAATTTCTCTTATAGCAGTTCTGATCGATTTAAATAAAATAAATGTACATGGAAATGTTAACCAACTTCCTGTCTTTTATTGTGGTGGGGTGATTTTTTTTTTTAAATAAATTGTGGTAAACCAGTCTTCCAATAGTGGTTCCACAATGCCACAAATGTCCACATAATATTCAAAAGTATACACACATGCCAAAATTGCTGTATAGTGTGCTAGTGGCCACAGAGTAATATTGTCAGGTTAACTTTCAGTGGAACTTGCCATTCCCCAAACACTGATCCATTATTAGACTCGCATCCACTGTTTTAAACTTACCAAGTACATGCGTGCCCACAGAGCACCAAGTATGGCAGCTTATGCTGTGACTGTCTGCACTTTTACTTTTAGTTTCATCAAGACTGATTATTTTGCTTTGCTTGATTTACCAGTATTGCAGACTCTATATCTGTGTTGGGCCATGTTTCATACACTGGCATGGAGAAAGACTTTGCCTCCGGTGAGGAGTGCTTGTTGTGCAGTAGTGATGTCATAGTGAGACAAATTTCCCCCAGGCTGATGGGATTTTTTTTTTTTAAATGGCACTGGTGCCTTGAAGGTACACTCCTGAAATGCAATACACTATCCCTTTGCTTGGATCCCTCCTTTTTCTTTTTACAGGCCTATGGTTCAAAGGACCAAGCTGGAACCTCCATGCCAGCCCAGTATTTTCCGTATCGGTCAGGTGGTGACACAACACTAAACTATGCAAGTACAAAGACCATACACGCAAACGACAGGAATTCCTTCTCTTTTCAGTGAGTCAGGTCATTTGGACCAGCTCACTAATAAAAGGCAAGCCGTTCAGCCTACTAAAGACTCATTTTCTTAAATCCAGGCAAAGTTCATATACATTCAAATGAGCAGCTCAACTGTTAAAATGGATTTCCAAAGCATTGTGATCAAAATAAATTGCAAGAGTTACAGCAGTGCTTACATCTACGTAAAAGAAAAAAAACCCAAATGGCTCATACATGTTTATACACTTCACAAAGCCACAAATTAGTGCTCAAGTGTACATGATAAATGTTAGTCTGTCTAACTGCATCATGTTATCAATGCTAGTAATGTTTCACATGGTAAATATCCCAAAGCATCATTAAAAATGACTCCGTATGATATCAAATATCCCTTTCTTGAAACCTTTTCTGAATTTGGCTCCATATTCTGCATAGCTAGCAAGTCAACTCTGTTCTTTATAGCTACATCATGGTGCATTTAATGTAATAACTAAGACTTTTCAAGGAGGTTAATAATATTCATGTAGTAAATTAAACTAATAACATTATCTGTTTCCTGCCATTATCTAGGCTTAAAATAAACTGACAAACAGCAACAGAAATGTTTAATTTCCCTCTTTGGTGCCATTTGTTTTACACTGTAATTTTGATAAAGTTTATAGCCTTATAAATTTACTATGTTTTAATACCATTTGGCTTCCTAACAGCTTTCTGTACTATTAATTACTAACACTAGCCAGTGTATTTAAAATGTACCATCTCCAAGCTGGATCATCATGATTGGTATACAAATCAGGAAATGATGCTGTAGAGACGACTGCGTTGCTGCTGTAAGAGGTGAGTAGGCATGCTTATAACTGATGTATAGATTGCTACGTACATTATTGCTGACTGGAAAGTCTTTTTAAACCATCTTGTAGCAGCCTTTAGGCAGCTTTTGGTCACAAAGGTCTAGAGTAGGTAACAAATGTTCTTCACAAAGTTAAAACGCACTTCAACCTTTCACAAGTAGCCTAGAAGTGTGAGATGAAGAAATATAGATTACACACACTCTCAAATAGTCACAACACATTCCACATGGAAGTGCAAAGCCATATGTAAAATTATTCTATCCACATTCACTGGATATGAGCAATCATGTGCTCTGATTGGCTACTCTCCTACTAGGATATCAGCTCATATACCATGAGTAGAGAAAAACAAAATGCTGGAGCATATTGCTGAACCAACCGAGGACGAAATAAAAACTCTACTTGAAAACAAACCCCCCCCCCCCCCCCCATACAAAAAAAGCACAACAAAATATGGAATAAAAGTATTTGATGGGAAGAACATATCTTTTATTTTTCAAGAATTATCGCATTTTTCACAAATTGCTACTGTCATTTTGCCGGTTTGTTTACATTCAAAGCGGAAATTATTTTGCTGGATGTTTTGTACAAAGTTTTTATTTATTGAAATTGCAAAAAAAATAAAAATATAAATGCTCTGTTTCTCAAAATCCAGTGAATATGGATATAACAAAACAGTTATTCCACTCAATCTCGTCGTACATGAGCTGATAGCCTGCTCGGCCCTACGCACCTCGTCAGCTATCCGCTCATGTATGACTCGATTTCATGGAATAGCTGCCAAGTATACAAGCAGACTATAATGGTCACAACCTGTTCCACAAAGACACATGAAAAAAATAAGGTGAAAATATAAAAGCCCAAATACAATCCCGATTCCAAAAAAGTTGGGACAAAGTACAAATTGTAAATAAAAATGGAATGCAATAATTTACAAATCTCAAAAACTGATATTGTATTCACAATAGAACATAGACAACATATCAAATGTCGAAAGTGAGACATTTTGAAATTTCATGCCAAATATTGGCTCATTTGAAATTTCATGACAGCAACACATCTCAAAAAAGTTGGGACAGGGGCAATAAGAGGCTGGAAAAATTAAAGGTACAAAAAAGGAACAGCTGGAGGACCAAATTGCAACTCATTAGGCCAATTAGCAATAGGTCATTAACATGACTGGGTATAAAAAGAGCATCTTGGAGTGGCAGCGGCTCTCAGAAGTAAAGATGGGAAGAGGATCACCAATCCCCCTAATTCTGCGCCCACAAATAGTGGAGCAATATCAGAAAGGAGTTCGACAGTATAAAGTTGCAAAGAGTTTGAACATATCATCATCTACAGTGCATAATATCATCAAAAGATTCAGAGAATCTGGAAGAATCTCTGTGCGTAAGGGTCAAGGCCGGAAAACCATACTGGGTGCCTGTGATCTTCGGGCCCTTAGATGGCACCGCATCACATACAGGCATGCTTCTGTATTGGAAATCACAAAATGGGCTCAGGAATATTTCCAGAGAACATTATCTGTGAACACAATTCACCGTGCCATCCGCTGTTGCCAGCTAAAACTCTATAGTTCAAAGAAGAAGCCGTATCTAAACATGATCCAGAAGCGCAAACGTCTTCTCTGGGCCAAGGCTCATTTAAAATGGATTGAGGCAAAGTGGAAAACTGTGGTCAGACGAATCAAAATTTGAAGTTCTTTATGGAAATCAGGGACACCGTGTCATTCGGACTAAAGAGGAGAAGGACGACCCAAGTTGTTATCAGCGCTCAGTTCAGAAGCCTGCATCTCTGATGGTATGGGGTTGCATTAGTGCGTGTGGCATGGGCAGCTTACACATCTGGAAAGACACCATCAATGCTGAAAGGTATATCCAGGTTCTAGAGCAACATATGCTCCCATCCAGACGACGTCTCTTTCAGGGAAGACCTTGCATTTTCCAACATGACAATGCCAAACCACATACTGCATCAATTACAGCATCATGGCTGCGTAGAAGAAGGGTCTGGGTACTGTACTGGCCAGCCTGCAGTCCAGATCTTTCACCCATAGAAAACATTTGGCGCATCATAAAACAGAAGATACGACAAAAAAGACCTAAGACAGTTGAGCAACTAGAATCCTACATTAGACAAGAATGGGTTAACATTCCTATCCCTAAACTTGAGCAACTTGTCTCCTCAGTCCCCAGACGTTTACAGACTGTTGTAAAGAGAAAAGGGGATGTCTCACAGTGGTAAACATGGCCTTGTCCCAACTTTTTTGAGATGTGTTGTTGTCATGAAATTTAAAATCACCTAATTTTTCTCTTTAAATGATGCATTTTCTCAGTTTAAACATTTGATATGTCATCTATGTTCTATTCTGAATAAAATACAGAATTTTGAAACTTCCACATCATTGCATTCCGTTTTTATTTTCAATTTGTACTTTGTCCCAACTTTTTTGGACTCAGGGTTGTATGTGTATTACACAACATATTTTCCAAACAAGTCAGAAGTATTCATATCTGTTTTGGAATATACTGTAAAGATTGAAGCGGCACTGTGGTGTCATGGTTAGCACTGTTGGCTTACAGCAAAAAGGTTCTGGGTTCGAACCTGGTGGCTAACTGGTGCCTTTCTGTTTGGAGTTTGCATGTTCTCCCCATTCCTGTGTGGGTTTCCTCCCACAGCCCAAAGACATGCAGGTTAGGTCAATCGGCTACTTTAAGTTGCTCATATGTGTGAATTAGAGTGTGAATGGCTGTTCATCAATGTGTTAGCCCTGCGATATATTGGGAACCTGCCCCCAGTGCACCCTGTATCTCGCCCAAAATCAGTTGTTTGGCTCCAGCTTCCTCCGTGATCCTGATGGATAAGCAGTATAGCAAATGGCTGGATGTAGGTATGGATAAAACAATTCTAATAAATAATTGTAAATAATAACAATGACTGATAAATGTCAAGGATTGTATAAGTTTTATTTCTGATAGATATAGCTATGGAAAGAATTAAGAAACCACTTTTAATGGTGGTCACCCTTTATGGAACGGATTATAATACCATTGGCATGGCCATGGGTGGCATGGTGGTAAAGTGGTTAGTACTGTCGCCTCACAGCAAGAAGGTTCTAGATTTGAGTCCAGTGGCTGATGGGGGCCTTTCTGTGTGGAGTTTGCATGTTCTCCCCATGTCTGCGTGGGTTTCCTCCGGGTGCTCCGGTTTCCTCCACAGTCCAAAGACATGCAGTTAGGTTAACTGGCTACTCTAAATTGCCTATATGTATGAATATCTGAGCTGTGTTCTATGGTCAGACATGAGTAGTATGGTGGCTGCCTTTGTATGCCTTCGACTCAGCCGTGTTCAGCTGCGTCCTTCATAATTCAGCTGCAAGAAAGGATGAGTAGCCACCCCAAACTACCATTAGGTAAAAAGATGTTTATACAGTTTTGATACAGAAAACTATGTACTTAAACATAATCCATATATATTTATCAATTATTCTTAATTTGAGGAATTTTGGAGTGCTGCCTCAAGGCAACATTATACCATAATAGGAAATATTGAAACAATATTTGTCTTAATTCTATAGACAAAAAGAAAAATATTTTGAAAACGTCTGCATAGTCAGCAACTTAATTATGTACAATAAGTTGCAATGCGGGGCGGCACGGTGGTGTAGTGGTTAGCGCTGTCGCCTCACAGCAAGAAGGTCCGGGTTCGAGCCCCGTGGCCGGCGAGGGCCTTTCTGTGCGGAGTTTGCATGTTCTCCCCGTGTCCGCGTGGGTTTCCTCCGGGTGCTCCGGTTTCCCCCACAGTCCAAAGACATGCAGGTTAGGTTAACTGGTGACTCTAAATTGACCGTAGGTGTGAATGTGAGTGTGAATGGTTGTCTCTGTCTATGTGTCAGCCCTGTGATGACCTGGCGACTTGTCCAGGGTGTACCTTGCCTTTCGCCCGTAGTCAGCTGGGATAGGCTCCAGCTTGCCTGCGACCCTGTAGAACAGGATAAAGCGGCTAGAGATAATGAGATGAGAAGTTGCAATGCATAAAAAGTGAATGGATTGCAAATGCATTGTGTAATCATCCTATTTTAATCCTTCCTACCACTCAACCCCTTTATTTGTCATCATTATTTTCCTCCTCATCACTCGTTTTCTCCGTGTAAGGTTGCTCATCATCTTCATCACTAACACCATCTCATCCTCACCATTATCCACTCAGAGTGCTCTCTTTGTTTTATACTTTAAACGTTCAGTAGCACACAGAGGGATTCATATTATAGACATGAAGAACAGAAAGAAGGAACACACTTTATTTATCTCACACACACTTAGGCAGAGTGAAATGTCTCTTCTGCATTTAACCCATCTGATGCAGTGAACACACACATGCACACACACATACCCAGAGCAGTGGGCAGCTATGCTACAGTGCCCAGGGAGCAGTTGGGGGTTAGGTGCCTTGCTCAAGCCCGTCCCATGTTAACCTAACTGCATGTCTTTGGACTGTGGGGGAAACCAGAGCCACACAGACATGGGGAGAACATGCAAACTCCACACAGAAAGACCCCCACTGGCTGCTGGGCTCAAACCCAGGACCTTGTTGCTGTGAGGCAACAGTGCTAACCACTACACCACCATGTCACCCATAATGTCCTATAATTCTTACATCATATCTGAACAAAAGAATATACACTGATCAGCCATAACATTAAAAGTACCTGCCGAATATTGTGTAGATCCCCCTTGTGCTGCCTAAACAGTGCTGACCTGTCGAGGCATGGACTCCACAAGACCTCTGAAGGTCTTTAAGCCCTGTAAATTGTGAGGTGAGGCCTCTAAGGATCAGACTTATTTGTCCAGCGCATCCCACAGATGCTGATTGGATTGAAATCTGGGGAATTTGGAGGCCAGGTTAACACCCTGAACTCTTTGTCTTTCCTCAAAGCATTCTTGAGCAATTTTTGAAGTGTGGCAGGGTGCATTATCCTGCTTAAAGAGGCCACTATCATTAGGGAATACCGTTGGCATGAAGGGATGTACTTGGTCTGCATCTTGGGCAATGTTTAGGCAGGTGGCATGTGTTAATGTAACATCCATATGCATGCCAGGACCCAAGCTTACCCAGCAGAACATTGTCCAGAGTATCACACTGTCTCCGCTGGCTTGCCTTCTTTCTATATTGCATCCTGGTGCCATCTCTTCCCCAGGTAAGTTGCACAAATACACCCAGCTGTCCACATGATGTAAAAGAAAATGTGATTGATCAGACCAGGTCACCTTCTTCCATTGCCCATGGTCCAACTGTGATGCTCACATGCCCATTGTCGGCGCTTTCTGTAGTGAACAGGGGTCAGCATGGGCACTCTGACCGGTCAGAAGCGACAGCCCCATACATAGCAAGCTGTGATGCATTATGTGTTCTGACACCTTTCTAGCCATTATAGCCAGCATTAACTTTTTCAGCATTTTGTGCAACAGGAGCGCTTCTGTGGGATCAGACCAGACAGGCTAGCCTTCGCTCCCCATGCACATCAATGAGCCTTAGGTGCCCATGTTCCTGTCAGCGGTTCACCAATTATCCTTTCTTGGACCACTTTTAGTAGATATTAACCACAGGATACTGGGAACACCCCACTAGGCCTGTCATTTTGGAGATGCTCTGACCTAGTTGTCTAGCTATCACAATTTGGCCCTTATCAAAGTCACTCAGATCCTTATACTTGGCCATTTTTCCTGCTTCCAACACAACTTTGAGAACTGATTGTTCTTTTGCGCCCTCATATATCCCACCTTGACAGGTGCCACTGTAACAAGATAATCAATGTTATTCACATCACCTGTCAGTGGATTTAATGTTATAGTTGATTGGCGGTATGTAAATTTAAAAAATGGTTAATTCATGGCTACAATACTAAACCGTTCGGAACATTCTAACTGTTTTGCTTACAAATGCAATACTTATATAGCTACTTCATAGTTTTGTTACAGCCTACTTCGTTTCCATGAAGGTATGTTGTTGCCCCAGGGCAACATGCATATTTTTGTCATTTTCTAACACACGTTTATATATTTCTGATATGAAGCTATTCGGGCGGCATGGTGGTGTAGTGGTTAGCGCTGTCGCCTCACAGCAAGAAGGTCCGGGTTCGAGCCCCGTGGCCGGCGAGGGCCTTTCTGTGCGGAGTTTGCATGTTCTCCCCGTGTCCGCGTGGGTTTCCTCCGGGTGCTCCGGTTTCCCCCACAGTCCAAAGACATGCAGGTTAGGTTAACTGGTGACTCTAAATTGACCGTAGGTGTGAATGTGAGTGTGAATGGTTGTCTGTGTCTATGTGTCAGCCCTGCGATGACCTGGCGACTTGTCCAGGGTGTACCCCGCCTTTCGCCTGTAGTCAGCTGGGATAGGCTCCAGCTTGCCTGCGACCCTGTAGAAGGATAAAGCGGCTTGAGATAATGAATGAATGAATGAATGAATGAATGATTGGAACATTTGTTAAAGGGTTATTTTTTACGAGAGAAAATACAGTGCTGCAACTTATGTGCACGCTTGCTGAAATAAGATTCAAATTGTCTACCAGTGAAACAAATAAACAATTTGCGCATTTCTTTTTCTTAGTAATGAGTCCTCCCCTTCTGATGAAGAAAGGTTGTTGTTTTTAGTTTCAGCAAGACAAGATTGTTCATGTTGCCTGAAGGCAACACAGTGCCATAAATCTCATCTCATCTCATTATCTCTAGCCGCTTTATCCTGTTCTACAGGGTCGCAGGCAAGCTGGAGCCTATCCCAGCTGACTACGGGCGAAAGGCGGGGTACACCCTGGACAAGTCGCCAGGTCATCACAGGGCCGACACATAGACAGACAACCATTCACACTCACATTCACACCTACGGTCAATTTAGAGTCACCAGTTAACCTAACCTGCATGTCTTTGGACTGTGGGAGAAACCGGAGCACCCGGAGGAAACCCACGCGGACACGGGGAGAACATGCAAACTCCGCACAGAAAGGCCATCGCCGGCCACGGGGCTCGAACCCAGGACCTTCTTGCTGTGAGGCGACAGCGCTAACCACTACACCACCGTGCCGCCCAGTGCCATAAATGGATAATCATAATTCCTTTTTGACATAGATAACACAGTAAAGAGTGGTATGATGTTACTGCAGGGGTCCCCAGTTCAATCCTTATTCTCAGGTTCTGGTCTGTGTGCCAGCATGTGGATTAGCTATGCTAACTTGTGTGTGTGTGTGGTGCCCTACAATGGACTGGTGTATCATTCAGGGTGTATTTCCACCTCATAGATAGGCTCCTGATCCACCACAAGCCTAAGCTGCAAAAAGTGCTAACTGAAATTGAATGAGTGTGTTTTCAGTTGGGCCTCTGCTGACCCACCTTTTGAACTTTTTTCCTGGTCGTTATTAGATTCTAGCATTCTGAATCAAGGACATTCTGTGCATGGTGACAGAATTCCCAGTGAGGTGCTAAGTAGACAACTGCAAACCTTCAAAGTACAGTACCTCTGAACTCTTATACTCCTTTTGAATGGCTGATTTGCATTTTGATCATATTTCTTAACACTGTGCTTCTTCTTTTGGCTGCTCCAATATGTTCAGGGTCACCACAGCAGATCTGTTCCACATGTTTGACTTGGCATAGGTTTTACATCAGATGCCCTTCCTGACACAACCCTCCCCAATCTATCCAGGCTTGGGACCAGCACTAAGTGGGGGAAACCCACACAGACACAGGAAGAACATACAAACTCCACACAGAAAGGCCCCCATCAGCCATGGGGTTTAAACCCAGAACCTCCTTGCTATGAGGCAACAGTGCTAACCACT
This sequence comes from Neoarius graeffei, assembly GCF_027579695.1. NCBI lineage: Eukaryota > Metazoa > Chordata > Actinopteri > Siluriformes > Ariidae > Neoarius > Neoarius graeffei. Next base: position 68,307,946 of record NC_083576.1, read on the forward strand.
ACACCACCATACCACCCAACACAAGACTGCCCTAAAGTCATAAATTTAAAACACAAATTTCACAGTCCTTCATTTTAACAAAATGACCGTTATGTTTGAGCTCAGTTTGTGATATCAAGAATTAGGATTAGGGTCTTAAACTGTTATGATCACATCCGACATTTAAACTATGACAGAGTGACTAAATGAAAACTTGTAGGCACAGAACCTAAATGACAAGGTAGCCAGTCAGTGTGTGGGATGTTAGTAAAACATTATTGCTATGTTGACAAGTAGGCTACTGCAAAATAAATTACTTTTTGTGTGACACATGATGAAAAGACTATGTTTGAAGTTAGATGGAGTCTGATGTTTGTGATAAGCATAAAGGTGTAGGGATGTTTCTCGGCCATTTTAGAAGGGTGTGTGTGTGTACATTATTCTCCTTCATAGATTCTAAGCAGTTAAGACTTATATGTTCAGCATCACACCAGAGTACAAAGGCTCCTCAGCTTGGCTGGCTTGCACATTGACCCCATCTCTTAAATAAAACACTGAGATTATATAAGGAGTGGCTGCAGATGGGTGATTGATCTGTTGAAGAGATGTGACTCTAAAGAGTGTGTTAGATGGTAGAGATAAGAGTCTTTTCATATTGTCTAGTTTATGATGTATAACTCAGCAGAAATTGTCTTGAAAAAGCTTAAAGCTAGACGGCCTTTCGAGTGAAATTTAGTTCCCTCTGAAATGTGGTCATTGTGATGTATGTTTATTTCTGTAATATCTCACAAAATATCAGGCCATTCTGTGGCTGGGAAGTTATTTCATTTGAGGGGATTCCCTAGCAAATAAAGTGCATGAAATCACTTGCTTCACGCAGTCGAGCAGAAGGAGGAAGTCAATGTGCGTATGCGCACGTTTACCGTCTTCTTTTTTTTTCTTCTTTTGGGTTTTACGGCAGCTGGCATCCATAGTGTTGCATTACTGCCGTCTACAGGTTTACCTTGACCGTGCACTGACAGTTACATCATTCTGTCGCTAAACACACAGCTGATCACACCGAGGTGCTCGCTGACTGCCGATATTTATTAGTTTGGTCCTGCGTTTCCTTTCCTTCGCAGTGTAATGTCTTTTCTTCTCGCTTTCTGTTACTGTAATCGGTCTTTCACGTTTCATTCACACACTCATGTCCTCCATTTTTATCTCCTGTTTCAAATTTGTATCCCACAATGCCTTGCATGAACAGGGAAAGCCCACTATGTGATGCATGATGTAGTATCTTGAATTGGGTCATGGTGAAGCAGGAAAAAATAGTGGAAAATATAGGGCCATATGGCCCTAAATTCATTAATTGTTCTTTTAGAAAAAAAAAAACTAATAAAATTGGAAGTCTGTGATTCAAATTCAGTAGCTTTCGGTCCACTAAACAAAAATAATTGGGTGTCAGGGAAAATTCTTTTTATGACATACACTTGAAAAATCTGAAAGGCAGTCTACCTTTAAGCTTTGGTATAATTACAACTAGGGCGGCATGGTGGTGTAGTGGTTAGCGCTGTCGCCTCACAGCAAGAAGGTCCTGGGTTCGAGCCCCGGGGCCGGCGAGGGCCTTTCTGTGCGGAGTTTGCATGTTCTCCCCGTGTCCGCGTGGGTTTCCTCCGGGTGCTCCGGTTTCCCCCACAGTCCGAAGACATGCAGATTAGGTTGACTGGTGACTCTAAATTGACCGTAGGTGTGAATGTGAGTGTGAATGGTTGTCTGTGTCTATGTGTCAGCCCTGTGATGACCTGGCGACTTGTCCAGGGTGTACCCTGCCTTTCGCCCATAGTCAGCTGGGATAGGCTCCAGCTTGCCTGCGACCCTGTAGAAGGATAAAGCGGCTAGAGATAATGAGATGAGATAATTACAACTATTAATATATATACAGTACAGTGCAAAAGTCTTAGGCACATGCAATGAAATGCTGTAGAGCAAAGATGCTTTCAAAAATAATGAAATTAAATGTTTTGACATAAAAAAAATACCATAAAGATCAATAAGCAGGCGGCACGGTGGTGTAGTGGTTAGCGCTGTCGCCTCACAACAAGAAGGTCCGGGTTTGAGCCCCATGGCTGGCGAGGGCCTTTCTGTGCAGAGTTTGCATGTTCTCCCCGTATCCGCGTGGGTTTCCTCTGGGTGTTCTGGTTTCCCCCACAGTCCAAAGACATGCAGGTTAGGTTAACTGGTGACTCTAAATTGACCGTAGGTGTGAATGTGGGTGTGAATGGTTGTCTGTGTCTATGTGTCAGCCCTGTGATGACCTGGCGACTTGTCCAGGGTGTACCCCGCCTTTCGCCCGTAGTCAGCTGGGATAGGCTCCAGCTTGCCTGCGACCCTGTAGAACAGGATAAAGCGGCTAGAGATAATGAGATGAGATAAGTTTCAGGTACAATTACTGCAGTATTATAAGGAACTGAGCTGTAGGTTTTACTGAGCATCTTAGAGAACCAGACACGGTTCTTCTGGAGACTTCGACTGTCACACTTGCTTCTTATTTTTGCAGCAAAATCCAGTAGCCTTCATTATGTTTTTATCTGAAAAGTGGTCTGTTATGTAATATGCTGCTTTCTTTCCTGCCATGCAAACTTTTTTTCGTGTAACATTTAATTTTGTGCTGGAATACTCATCTCATCTCATTATCTCTAGCCGCTTTATCCTTCTACAGGGTCGCAGGCAAGCCGGAGCCTATCCCAGCTGACTACGGGCGAAAGGCGGGGTACACCCTGGACAAGTCGCCAGGTCATCACAGGGCTGACACATAGACACAGACAACCATTCACACCCACATTCACACCTACGGTCAATTTAGAGTCACCAGTTAACCTAACCTGCATGTCTTTGGACTGTGGGGGAAACCGGAGCACCCGGAGGAAACCCACACGGACACGGGGAGAACATGCAAACTCCACACAGAAAGGCCCTCGCCGGACCCGGGGTTCGAACCCAGGACTTCTTGCTGTGAGGCGACAGCGCTAACCACTACACCACCGTGCCGCCCTGCTGGAATACTAATGTTTGGAAATCTAAAGTGTTTTTCTACTGATTCCATAATGCAGAAGTCATGAAATAAAAGTCTATAACAAAGTTTGTTCTAAAGAAAAAAATAAATAAATAAGGTGCCTAAGACTTTTGCACAGTACTGTATATTTTTTAATTACTTTGATTTAATACTAAAAGATTTTAGACTACACTAAAAATATATAATAAAATACTCATAAATTCAATGCAGACATTTAATAAAAAGGGCAAAAATTATTTATTCATAGCAGTCCCATTAACAGGTACCTAAGTAAAGTTCACTGTAAATGTGCACAGAATATCTCAGGCATTTCAGTTCCGTCAGGGTTTAAAGGACAAATCACACAACAAGACAAAAGAGAAGAGAAATGTCATGCAGTTTTAACCCGTCTTCCTCTCTGTCTTCCTGTAACTCTGCTATCTGAAGCATACAGAACCTCAGGATATTATTCCAGGGTGGCTCTCTAATCGGCACTATCAAACAGCTGTATGTCCAAGATAAGTCTTGTGATGTGATTTTCTATCTTTATACGTTGATGTGAACTTCTCACAGGGTACATATAATTAGTTTCTTGATCTGCCCATGAACAACCAAAGAAAAAAAATTGAGGTAAGAAGAGATTTTTTTGGCCCCATATTCAGGGTTGGGGGAATGGAGTCATGTCTCAGGTATAGTGATAGCCTCTGGCAGCAGCAGTGGTAAAAAGTAAATGTTGGTCAATCAGTGATGGAGGTCATGAAGATTTCGGCAGTCCCTATGAAGGGAGAACTGGAAGGTCTTCTCAGCCAAACATATCCTGGGAGGCATAGGTCATGTAGAGGAAGCCGTCTGGATCTCTGTGCTGAGAGTATACTTCCGCCATGCTGGCTGTCATGGAGCACATGTTTTTTCCTGAGATCAGCAGGTACAGAGCCTGGGACGCATCCAGTACCATCTTATTCCTGAGATAAAGACAAAAGGTGAAATTAAGCCAGTTGTGTTTAACTCATTACCCCCCATTTTAAATAAAAGTACAATTACTCGACATATTGAGAATTTGAGACAAGGACTTATTTGCATGAAATGTATCTTGTGATTGAAAGGCAAATGTTTATTGATGCCCTTTAACTTTCATTAGAAATCCATTTAAGAAAACAGGATGTATGTTTTTGTCTTGTTAGAGGGGGAAATTATTGTCTGTGGTACTCACACATCTACATTCTGCTTTTTCAGCAGTTATATAACCAATATGCTAATAATGCTATGGTATGAAAATAGGACCTCATATAAGCAAATGAACATCAGTAGACAGTAAACACCACTTGCACACCAGCTTGCAATATGCACACAGTTCATCTGTTTTAATACAACCCCGATTCCAAAAAAGTTGGGACAAAGTACAAATTGTAAATAAAAACGGAATGCAATGATGTGGAAGTTTCAAAATTCCATATTTTATTCAGAATAGAACATAGATGACATAACAAATCCTTAAACTGAGAAAATGTATCATTTAAAGAGAAAAATTAGGTGGTGATTTTAAATTTCATGACAACAACACATCTCAAAAAAGTTGGGACAAGGCCATGTTTATCACTGTGAGACATCCCCTTTTCTCTTTACAACAGTCTGTAAACGTCTGGGGACTGACGAGACAAGTTGCTCAAGTTTAGGGATAGGAATGTTAACCCATTCTTGACTAATGTAGGATTCTAGTTGCCCAACTGTCTTAGGTCTTTTTTGTTTTATCTTCCGTTTTATGATGCGTCAAATGTTTTCTATGGGTGAAAGATCTGGACTGCAGGCTGGCCAGTTCAGTACCCGGACCCTTCTTCTACACAGCCATGATGCTGTAATTGATGCAGTACGTGGTTTGGCATTGTCATGTTGGAAAATGCAAGGTCTTCCCTGAAAGAGACGTCGTGGGAGCATATGTTGCTCTAGAACCTGGATATACCTTTCAGCATTGATGGTGTCTTTCCAGATGTGTAAGCTGCCCATGCCACACGCACTAATGCAACCCCATACCATCAGAGATGCAGGCTTCTGAACTGAGCGCTGATAACAACTTGGGTTGTCCTTCTCCTCTTTAGTCCGAATGACACGGTGTCCCTGATTTCCATAAAGAACTTCAAATTTTGATTCGTCTGACCACAGAACAGTTTTCCACTTTGCCACAGTCCATTTTAAATGAGCCTTGGCCCAGAGAAGACATCTGCACTTCTGGATCGTGTTTAGATATGGCTTCTTCTTTGAACTATAGAGTTTTAGCTGGCAACGGTGGATGGCACGGTGAATTGTGTTCACAGATAATGCTCTCTGGAAATATTCCTGAGCCCATTTTGTGATTTCCAATACAGAAGCATGCCTGTATGTGATGCAGTGCCGTCTAAGGGCCCGAAGATCACAGGCACCCAGTATGGTTTTCCGGCCTTGACCCTTACGCACAGAGATTCTTCCAGATTCTCTGAATCTTTTGATGATATTATGCACTGTATATGATATGTTCAAACTCTTTGCAATTTTACACTGTCGAACTCCTTTCTGATATTGCTCCACTATTTGTCTCTTGATCCTCTTCCCATCTTTACTTCTGAGAGCTGCTGCCACTCCAAGATGCTCTTTTTATACCCAGTCATGTTAATGACCTATTGCCAATTGACCTAATGAGTTAGAATTTGGTCCTCCAGCTGTTCCTTTTTGTACCTTTAAGTTTTCCAGCCTCTTATTGCCCCTGTCCCAACTTTTGAGATGTGTTGCTGTCATGAAATTTCAAATGAGCCAATATTTGGCATGAAATTTCAAAATGTCTCACTTTTGAGATTTGATATGTTGTCTATGTTCTATTGTGGATACAATATCAGTTTTTGAGATTTGTAACTTATTGCATTCCGTTTTTATTTACAATTTGTACTTTGTCCCAACTTTTTTGGAATCAGGGTTGTAAATTTGTTTCATACAACTCTTCAAACACATTTGCTTTTATAATCTGCAAACACTAGTTTGGAGATTACTCACCTGAGCAGACACAGAAACTGACCAACTGTGAGCTCATGAGGGACCAAGAATTTTGTTTTGTCCAATAAAGGAAGCCGCTTCTCCCGAATGCAACGTTCAACGATGACCTTGAGAACACACAGGTAATCAGAATATGTATCGCTGAGATATTAGAATTAAAGCATGAAGACAAGGAAGCATCTTACTGGTAATTTGTTGGGGAACTTGGAGCGAATTGTGCAGACTTCTTCTTTTCTTGTTCCTATATTATAAGGAGAATCAACAATCTGCTTGGTCAGTACTTATTGTAGCCAGAGCCTTAACAGTCAAATCAAGTCAGACGAAGCCACTGCTTTCCAGATTAATGTTCCTCTTGGTCAACACACTTACTGCAGGTCATTAGATCATTATCAAGACTTTTATTAGTTGGATCAGATGTGCTGTGATCAGGGAAGACCCATAGTGTGCACGGTAGACAGATGGAAAGCTAGACTGGAGTCCAGAACCCCTGGTTTTGAGTGAAATAATAAAAGGACATGATTTATATTCTTTATTATTCTATCCACATTCACTGGATATGAGCAATCACATGCTCTGATTGGCTACTCTACGACTAGGATATCAGCTCATATACCATGAGTAGAGAAAAACAAAATGGCGGCGCATATTGTTGAACCAACCAAGGATGAAATGAAAACTCTATGTGAAAACAAAACCCCAAAAATTATCAAGCATTTAAAAGAAACAGAAATAGCTAAAAGAATATAGTTGTCGTCTCCCCCCCAATATCTCCTGTTCCACACTCCAACCCAGTCGGTAGCAGTAATGCACCTTTAAGTTGGTTTGCCAACAATTATTCCACTCAATCTTGTCATACATGACTTATAGCCAACTTGGTGCTACGCGCCTCATCGGCTATCAGATCATGTACGACTCGATTTCATGGAATAACTGTTAAAATATATCTTCTTTCACCCACTTATATCTCTGATCTTCTCCACTAACATTCCACTCTCAGGAACATTAGGTCTACGAATCACTCTCTCCAAACATTTCTTTGTTTCTGGCTCAAAGGAAAAGGTGATCAGGCCTTCTCTGTTGCTGGCCACAGTCTTTGGAATGCACTGCCACCTAGCATCCAGACTTCCCCCACTTCAGATGCTTTTAAATCAATTCTAAAGACACACCTCTTCACTTTGGCTTTCCAATTGGGCTGAATAGACTTCTTTTTATCTTATCTTACCTTATATTATTTCAATCTACTACTACAGTGGTGCTTGAAAGTTTGTGAACCCTTTAGAATTTTCTATATTTCTCCATAAATACTGTATGACCTGAAACAACATCAGATTTTCACACAAGTCCTAAAAGTAGATAAAGAGAACCAAGTTAAACAAATGAGACAAAAATATTATACTTGGTCATTTATTTATTGAGGAAAATGATCCAATATTACATATCTGTGAGTGGCAAAAGTATGTGAACCTTTGCTTTCAGTATCTGGTGTGACCCCCTTGTACAGCAATAACTGCAACAAAACGTTTCCGGTAACTGTTGATCAGTCCTGCATACCGGCTTGGAGGAATTTTAGCCCGTTCCTCCGTACAGAACAGCTTCAACTCTGGGATGTTGGTGGGTTTCCTCACATGAACTGCTCGCTTCAGGTCCTTCCACAACATTTCAGTTGGATTAAGGTCAGGACTTTGACTTGGCCATTCCAAAACATTAACTTTATTCTTCTTTAACCATTCTTTGGGAGAACGACTTGTGTGCTTAGGGTCGTTGTCTTGCTGCATGACCCACCTTCTCTTGAGATTCAGTTCACGGACAGATGTCCTGACATTCCTTTAGAATTCGCTGGTATAATTCAGAATTCATTGGTCCATCAATGATGGCAAGCTGTCCTGGCCCAGATGCAGCAAAACAGGCCCAAACCATGATACTACCACCATCATGTTTCACAGATGGGATAAGGCTCTTATGCTGGAATGCAGTATTTTCCTTTCTCCAAACATAACGCTTCTCATTTAAACCAAAAAGTTCCATTTTGGTCTCATCCGTCCACAAAACATTTTTCCAATAGCCTTCTGGCTTGTCCACGTGATCTTTAGCAAACTGCAGATGAGCAGCAATGTTCTTTTTGGAGAGCAGTGGCTTTCTTCTTGCTACCCTTTCACTCCAATTTTTTTTTTAAAGATTTTTTTGGGGCTTTTTTTCACCTTTATTGGATAGGACAGTGTAGAGACAGGAAATGAGCTGGAGAGAGAGACAGGGAGGGATCGGGAAATGACCTCAGGTCGGAATCAAACCCGGGTCCCTGGATTTATGGTATGGCACCTTAGTCGATTGAGCCACGGCACCCCCTTTCACTCCAATTTTGAACACCATTGTTGTTCAGTGTTCTCCTGATGGTGGACTCATGAACGTTAACATTAGCCAATGTGAGAGAGGCCTTCAGTTGCTTAGAAGTTACCCTGGGGTCCTTTGTGACCTCGCTGACTATTACACGCCTTGCTCTTGGAGTGATCTTTATTGGTCGACCATTCCTGGGGAGGGTAACAATGGTCTTGAATTTCCTCCATTTGTACACAGTCTGTCTGTCTGACTGGATTGGTGGAGTCCAAACTCTTTAGAGATGGTTTTGTAACCTTTTCCAGCCTGATGAGCATCAACAGTGCTTTTTCTGAGGTCCTCAGAAATCTTTGTTCATGCCATGATACACTTCCACAAACATGTGTTGTGAAGATCAGCCTTTGATAGATCCCTGTTCTTTAAATAAAACAGGGTGCCCACTCACACCTGATTGTCATCCCATTGATTGAAAACACCTGACTCTAATTTCACCTTCAAATTAACTGCTAATCCTAGAGGTTCACATACTTTTGACACTCACAGATATGTAATATTGGATCATTTTCCTCAATAAATAAATGACCAAGTATAATATTTTTTCTCATTTGTTTAACTGGGTTCTCTTTAGCTACTTTTAGGACTTGTGTGAAAATCTGATGATGTTTTAGGTCATATTTATGCAGAAATATAGAAAATTCTAAAGGGTTCACAAACTTTCAAGCACCACTGGAAATAAATTTGACTTGGCTTAATACCATATAGCAGATTTTATTGTCTTCTCTGCTCTAACACACCCACTTCAACACAGTAAGGGCTGTAAATTCGCTGATTAGTTGAAGTGGGTGTGTTTGAGCAGGGGAAAGAGTAAAATGTACAAGACAGGTGGTACCTACTCCAGGACCAGGGTTAGGAACATGCTGTGCCATATTGCATATGATTATACATACAGGACACTTTTTCAATGGAATAAAAACATGTATTCTATTCCCTTCTAGCGGGCTTCATTCATTTGGTTTGATAACATGCAATATTGTTAGCATATCGCTTATCCTACATGTATTACACCATTCTACCCAATGGAGAATGAGCGCTGAATATGGTTTATGATATTGCATGGTTGTCAAGACAACATGATGTCACACATCAGAGCTAATGCGACTATTCAAAAAATAAGTTTTCTGCTGCGTATTGTTGAACCAACCAAGGACGAAATGAAAACTCTATGTGAAAACAAACCCCCAAAAATTATCAAGTATTTAAAAGAAACAGAAATATCAAAAAGAATATAGTCCCCCCACCCCACATATCTCCTGTTCCACACTCATGCACCTTTAAGTTGGTTTGCCAACCGCCAAAAAAAAAAAACTAAAAGAAGACCAAAAATACAAAAAAAGCAACAAAGTATAGAATAAAAGTCTTTTTTATTTTTCAAGAATTATTATTATGGCATTTTTCACAAATTGCTACTGTCATTTCACTGGTTTGTTTACATTCTAAGTGGAAATTATTTTGTTGGATATTTTGTATAAAGTTTTATTTATCAAATTTGCAAAAAATAAAAATGCTCCGTTTCTCAAAATCTGGTGAATGTGGATAGAATAAAACAATTATTCCACTCAATCTTGTCGTACATGACTTATAGCCAACTTGGTGCTACGCGCCTCATCGGCTATCGGATCATATACGACTCGATTTCATGGAATAACTGTTAAATACATATTTTTTCACCCACTTATATCTTATATCTCTGATCTTCTCCACTAACATTCCACTCTCAGGAACATTAGGTCTACGAATCACTCTCTTCAAACATTTCTTTGTTTCTGGCTCAAAGGAAAAGGTGATCAGGCCTTCTCTGTTGCTGGCCACAGTCTTTGGAATGCACTGCCACCTAGCATCCAGACTTCCCCCACTTCAGATGCTTTTAAATCAATTCTAAAGACACACCTCTTCACTTTGGCTTTCCAGTTGGGCTGAATAGACTTCTTTTTATCTTATCTTACCTTATATTCTTTCAATCTACCACTAATTATTCTTCTTCCTTTTTATTACCTCTGCCATTTTATTAATTTGTTGAATTAATCCTCTCTCTGTATATTTATTTTATCTTCAATGCATTGTTTTATCTCATCTCATTATCTCTAGCCGCTTTATCCTTCTACAGGGTCGCAGGCAAGCTGGAGCCTATCCCAGCTGACTACGGGCGAAAGGCGGGGTACACCCTGGACAAGTCGCCAGGTCATCACAGGGCTGACACATAGACACAGACAACCATTCACACTCACACCTACGGTCAATTTAGAGTCACCAGTTAACCTAACCTGCATGTCTTTGGACTGTGAGGGAAACCGGAGCACCCGGAGGAAACCCACGTGGACACGGGGAGAACATGCAAACTCCGCACAGAAAGGCCCTCGCCGGCCCCGGGGCTCAAACCCAGGACCTTCTTGCTGTGAGGCGACAGCGCTAACCACTACACCACCGTGCCGCCCGCATTGTTTTATTTTATAGGTTATTATTAAAATACTTCTGTGCAGCACTTTGGTCAGCATAAGTGAGTTTTTAACGAACCGCATAAATAAATTTGACTTGGCTTAATACCATATAGCAGATTTTATTGTCTTCTCTGCTCTAACACACCCACTTCAACACAGTAAGGGCTGTAAATTCGCTGATTAGTTGAAGTGGGTGTGTTTGAGCAGGGGAAAGAGTAAAATGTACAAGACAGGTGGTACCTACTCCAGGACCAGGGTTAGGAACATGCTGTGCCATATTGCATATACATACAGGACACTTTTTCGATGCAATAAAAACATGTATTCTATTCCCTTCTAGAGGGTTTCATTCATTTGGTTTGATAGCATGCAATATTGTTAGCATATCGCTTATCCTACATGTATTATGCCACTCTACCCAGTGGAGAATGAGCGTTGAATATGGTTTACGATATTGCATGGTTAAGACAACATGACACACATCAGAGCTGATGCAACTACTCAGTGAATAAGTTTTCTGCTGCACATGCACAGAAGCATTTCTTTGTTTGCCAGCGGCGACACAGTAAACTGTCGCAGTGAATTGAAAATGCCATAAGATACGTATTACACATAAAACTTCTGCACTAGCGAGCAACTGTGACAATTTGTAAACAAACATGGCCGCCAGGTTTGCTTTGTTAAATATAGAAGATTTTGAGAGAATTTTGAAAGAGAAAGATGTGCTGAACACCCGAAAGGCTACCAAAACTTTATTAGATATTCTTTGCGCATTTTACAAGAGAAAAATATACCAACAGACATCGAAAAAAAAAAAACCCTGTTCTTAACTTTTTGTGAAATCTATAATTGTTCAATCGAATGTGTGTTTATAATAATACTAATATTGGCTGGCTTTTTTTCATGGTATATCAGATATATTCCCTTCAGCTAGCATGATATTGAATGAGTCGAAGATGAGTTCAATATCATGCTAGCTGAATGGAATATATCTGATATACCACAAAAAAAGCCAGCCAATATTATTTAAATACGATTAATTATTTATTAAAATATACTTCTTCATAAGCTGTGCCTTACCTAAGCACTTCCTTTGCTTGAACGGCATCACTTCCATAGACTTCTCGAAAGGTGCCATCTCTGCGTGTTGCAAACAAGAAGTGTTGAGGAGCTGGAGGCAGTGAAGGTGCTCTGTGCTCCAAGCTCCAGGAGCAGATCTGCTTTTATATAGGCTGAGAAGAGGAGGCGTCAAGCAGAATGAGGCATCGGGCCTCTAGTGAAAGTCGATGTGCTAAATAGTTTAGGGCCTTTTGCTCGGGTAAACGTGACTCTTTTCATTTCTGGTCTTGGACCAGTCTCTGCTACATTCAACACACACTGAAGATGTCAACATCCCCCAATGTATGAGCACACATCCCAGCAAGCTCCAGCAAGCATTCCGATCCTAATGTGTTGTTCACTAAACCATGGCATAATCTAGATGACTTTTTTAAATGTAGTGATCAAAATCCTCAGAATTATTTCAGTCCTTTTGCATGCTTCCATATGGATATTTCCAGTATGCTAGGAAGTGTGTGTGTTTGTGTGTGTGAGTGAGTGGGTTAGTGGGGGGTTGGATTTCTGGTTTGAACCCCCTGAAATACTTTATGCCAGTTCCAGATGCACACAGCTCACGCCTTTGAATAGTAGATAATTGCACAATAATCTCATCTCATCTCATTATCTCTAGCCGCTTTATCCTGTCCTACAGGGTCGCAGGCAAGCTGGAGCCTATCCCAGCTGACTACGGGCGAAAGGCGGGGTACACCCTGGACAAGTCGCCATTTCATCACAGGGCTGACACATAGACACAGACAACCATTCACACTCACATTCACACCTACGGTCAATTTAGAGTCACCAGTTAACCTAACCTGCATGTCTTTGGACTGTGGGGGAAACCGGAGCACCCGGAGGAAACCCATGCGGACACGGGGAGAACATGCAAACTCCACACAGAAAGGCCCTCGCCGGCCACAGGGCTCGAACCCGGACCTTCTTGCTGTGAGGCGACAGCGCTAACCACTACACCACCGTGCCGCCCTGCACAATAATCATGTTCATAAAAGGTCAACGAAGTCATAATTACGAATCCTCTATATTTAACAGGCCCATACATCATCCTGTAATTTGTTTAATCATATTTTACTGGCTATCATCTGCTATGCCATGGTGAGAAGATTAACCATGCATTTTTCCTGTTTCTGGTTGAAAGCTTTTCTACAGGAAGAGAAGAGAAGGCGAGATCTGGTTTTATAAGAGGGAACATGTTAACTCTCTTATCATGATCATGTTATTGTAATCATTTTCAGTGGAACTATTATGAAGGTATTGTTGTTATTATTATGGCTAGATTACTACTGAATTGATTACAACCCCGGGAGGCATGGTGATGTAGTGGTTAGCACTGTCGCCTCACAGTCGCCTGGGTTTGAGCCCAGTGGCCGACAAGGGCCTTCCTGTGTGGAGTTTGCATGTTCTCCCCGTGTCTGCGTGGGTTTCCTCCGGGTGCTCCAGTTTCCCCCACAGTCCAAAAGCATGCAGGTTAGGCTAATTGGTGGCTCTAAATTGACTGTAGGTGTGAATGGTTGTCTGTGTCTATGTGTCAGCCTTGCGATGACCTGGTGACTTGTCCAGGATGTACCCTGCTTCTCGCCCGTAGTCAGCTGGGATAGGCTCCAGCTTGCCTGCAACCCTGTAGGACAGGATAAAAAAAAATTAGAAACACTTGAGGTTTGCCCTTGGATATACACTATACGTAACCGCGAGTTGGCCTAGCGGGAGATCATGAGTTCTGCTCACAGTCAGGTCATACCAAAGACCATCATAAAAATGGTACCTGGCAAGGCATGCTGCAATACAGATGCGAGTGGGGAGTCAAACTCTCGCGATTACCAGAGGACTAACCCCCCACTGTAACCCTAGCTATGTAATAGGCGAGAGGCCGAGAGCTACGGAAATGGAGATCGGCGCCGCCCTATGCGCCACATGGCGTAGGAAGGACTTTGATACACTACATGTCCGAAAGTTTGTGGACAACTGATCATCACACCCATATGTTGACACAAAGTTGGAAGCGCATATTTGTAAAGCTGTAGCTTTACAATTTCCCGTCACTGGAGCTCAGGGGTCCAAACCTGTTCCAGCATGAATGACAATGCCTCTGTGCACAAAGCTACATGAAGACAGGGCTTGCAGAACGTCAGTGGACTGCACAGAACCCTGACTTCGACCACGCTGAACACCTTTGGGAAGAACTGGAATGCTGAATACACCCCAGGCCTCCTCACCTGACACCAGTGCCTGACCCGTCCAACCACGCTCCAAAATCTAGTGGAAAATCTTCCCAGAAGACTGGAGGTTATTATGATAGCATCTGGAATGGGATGTTCAACATTATTATGGTCAGGTGTCCAGAAAGTTTTGACCATTAAGTGTACATCCATATAAGGTAGCATTCTTATTATACTTCAGTGACGCAGTGTTCAATGATGTTTAACAGCGATATTAGGACGTCCGTTTCCATGACATCAACTCAAAGAGAGCAGTGGTGAGGTTATTATAGAACAAGCGCGCCATCTAGAGATTAAAACCAGATGCTGCTGCTGTTTTCCTGTTCACGCAGTCACCTCTGGTTGCTAAGCATTCGGTTTTTTTTTCTTGTAGTGAAGTATCGAATCATAAAAATAAATTACAAGGTTAAGATAATGTATCATTTTCAAAACATAAAGCGCTGTGTTTAGAACGCATCGGTTCCTTTTGAAAACTCCTCCAGCCAATCAGTGCAGAACACTTATGCAGTGACTCCGCCCACAATACTCGTGTCTCCGCCCCTCGCTGTTTGCAGTGCCGGGCAATGCTTGATGTTCATGCAGAACTGAATCAACATCATGGTCTGGAATGCGAATGCTGAGGAGGAAGGACCAGTGTGGATGGTTTGTATGTGATCTAGGAGGACGATCGGGTAAAGGAATGATTCAGGATTTTTTTTTTTTTGCATGATTGTGAAAGTTATCTGGAGAACATCAGTGCATTCTGAATGACACTGTATTTTGTCACACTGTAATCCGGTAACATTGATGCCGCATTGACAGTCGAAGGTGCACCGGCTGCGCGCGCGCTTACGCACGCACACACACAGACGCACAGACGAATCGCACGCGCTTGTCCGGACCCTGACTGCACGCGCAGGATGTCGGGGCGCAGGAGCTGTGTGAACTCGCTGTGGTCGGGCAGCGAGCGGGTTCGCATCGGAGAGCGGCTCAAAGCCACACTGGCCGGCATCGTGGAGCTGGATGTGCTCCGAGGGCGCCAGCTGGAGCTGATCGAGTCTGTATTGGATGAGAGTGGGAAGAACGCGGATAGAAACTGTGAGCAGCAGGAGAAACTCGACAGCGCCGCCGATGATGGTGCAGTAACCACCTTCAGGCAACAGGTCAGCAGGGACATGGTTTTAAATCCCATAGGGACCTTCGTTTCTCACCTAAATCCTGGAATATTGCATGCACTAAACACCTGCGCTGAGCCAAACGTTTTGGTAAGAGTGACGTCACGTCACCCAACCAGGGTGCCACTATTTACAATTAAAGATTGCACACATACACACCTACCTTGTTGGCATTCTCTACATACTAAGGTTGAATAAGGGTATCATGGGCCACTGAGCATAATATGTTGATTTTCAGAATAGTCTTACTGGATGTACTGTAGTTGACCAGGTTTTCATTAAGACTTGGTTTGGTGAGGGGGGTGGCATGGTGGTTAGCACTGTTGCCTCGCGGCAAGAAGGTCCTGGGTTCAAGCCGGTGAGGGCCTTTGTGTGTGGAGTTTGCATGTTCTCACCGTGTCTGCATGGGTTTCCTCTGGGTGCTCCGGTTTCCCCTACAGTCCAAAGACATGCAGGTTAGGCTAATTGGTGGCTCTAAATTGACCGTAGGTGTGAATGTGAGTGTGAATGCTTGTTTGTCTCTGTATCAGCCCTGCAATAACCTGGTGACTTGTCCAGGGTGTACCCCGCCTCTCACCCATAGTCAGCTGGGATAGGCTCCAGCTTGCCTGCGACCCTGTAGGACAGGATAAGCAGCTACAGATAATGGATGGATGGATTGCACCCATACACACCTACCTTGTTGGCATTCTCTACACACTAAGGTTGAAAAAGGGTATTATGGGCCACTGAGCATAACTTTGATTTTCAGAATAGTCTTACTGGGTGTTCAAGGTGATTTACTTGACCAGGTTTTCATTAAGACTTGGTTTGGTGAGTTGAGGCTCTAGTGAGGTGGGTGGCATGGTGGTGTAGTGGTTAGCACTGTTGCCTTGCAGCAAGAAGGTCCTGGGTTCAAGCCGGTGAGGGCCTTTCTGTGTGGAGTTAGCATGTTCTCCCCGTGTCTGCGTGGGTTTCCTCCGGGTGCTCCAGTTTCCCCCACAGTCCAATGACATGCAGGTTAGGCTAATTGGTGGCTCTAAATTGACCGTAGGTGTGAATGATTGATTGTATCTATATGTCAGCCCTGTGATAACCTGGCGATTTGTCCAGGGTGTATCCTGCCTCTCGCCCATAGTCAGCTGGGATGGGCTCCAGCTTGTCCACGACCCTGTAGTACAGGATAAGCGACTACAGATAATGGATGGATGGATGAATTGCACCCATACACACCTACTTTGTTGGCATTCTCTACATACTAAGGTTGAATAAGGGTATCATGGGTCACTGAGCATAACATGTTGATTTTCAGAATAGTCTTACTGGGTGTATAAGGCGATTTTACTTGACCACGTTTCCATTAAGACTTGGTTTGGTGAGTTGAGGTTCTAGTGAGGTGGGTGGCATGGTGGTGTAGTGGTTAGCACTGTTGCCTTGCAGCAAGAAGGTCCTGGGTTCAAGCCGGTGAGGGCCTTTCTGTGTGGAGTTTGCATGTTCTCCCCGTGTCTGCGTGGGTTTCCTCCGGGTGCTCCAGTTTCCCCCACAGTCCAATGACATGCAGGTTAGGCTAATTGGTGGCTCTAAATTGACCGTAGGTGTGAATGATTGATTGTATCTATATGTCAGCCCTGTGATAACCTGGCGATTTGTCCAGGGTGTATCCTGCCTCTCGCCCATAGTCAGCTGGGATGGGCTCCAGCTTGTCCACGACCCTGTAGTACAGGATAAGCGACTACAGATAATGGATGGATGGATGGATGAATTGCACCCATACACACCTACTTTGTTGCAGGGGTGATAGCGTTCCGGCGTGCCGTGGCTGGGGAAAAAAAAAAAAAGTCTAGTTCGCCCATTGTCCTGTGTCATTCTGAGATGCGCAGATAGACAGTAAAGGTTTCCCTTTACTGTCTATCTGCGCATCTCAGAATGACACAGGACAATGGGCGAACTAGATTTTTTTTTTTTCCCCAGCCACAGCGCGCCGGAACGCTATCACCCCTGTTGTTGGCATTCTCTACATACTAAGGTTGAATAAGGGTATCATGGGTCACTGAGCATAACATGTTGATTTTCAGAATAGTCTTACTGGGTGTATAAGGTGATTTTACTTGACCACGTTTCCATTAAGACTTGGTTTGGTGAGTTGAGGTTCTAGTGAGGTGGGTGGCATGGTGGTGTAGTGGTTAGCACTGTTGCCTTGCAGCAAGAAGGTCCTGGGTTCAAGCCAGTGAGGGCCTTTCTGTGTGGGGTTTGCATGTTCTCCCCGTGTCTGCGTGAGTTTCCTCCGGGTGCTCCGGTTTCCCCCACAGTCCAAAGACATGCAGGTTAGGCTAATTGGTGGTTCTAAATTGACCGTAGGTGTGAATGGTTGTTTGTGTCTATGTGTCAGCCCTGCGATAACCTGGCGACTTGTCCAGGGTGTACCCTGCCTCTTGCCCATAGTCAGCTGGGATAGGCTCCAGCTTGCCCGCTACCCTGTAGGACAGGATAAGCGGCTACAGATAATGGATGGATAGATGGATTGCACCCATACACACCTACCTTGTTGGCATTCTCTACATACTAAGGTTGAATAAGGGTATCACTGAGCATAACATGTTGATTTCACACAGATTCAGAATAGTCTTACTGGGTGTACAAGGTGATTTACTTGATCAGGTTTCAGGTTGGTACAGTATTGGTTTGAGTTGAGATTCTAGTCAGGGGTGACACGGTGGTGTTGTGGTTAGCACTGTCGCCTCGCAGCAAGAAGATCCTGGGTTCAAGCCCAGAGGGCCTTTCTGTGTGGAGTTTGCATGTTCTCCCCGTGTCTGCGTGGGTTTCCTCCGGGTGCTCCGGTTTCCCCCACAGTCCAAAGACATGCAGGTTAGGTTAATTGGTGGCTCTAAATTGACCGTAGGTGTGAATGTGAGTGTGAGTGGTTGTTTGTCTCTGTGTCAGCCCTGCGATAACCCAGCGACTTGTCCATAATCAGCTGGGATAGGCTCCAGCTTGCCTGCAACCCTGTAGAACAGGATAAGTGGCTACAGATGATGGATGAATGGATGTTCTAGTGAGCTGGTGTAGCAAGGTGAGCTCCTGTCCAGGTATGAAAGGCTTTTCGATGGAGCCGTCGGCCTTTTCCCTCTTTCGGAGTGTGTGTAAGAAGAGAAGATTGGGGGAAGTGCTTGTCTAAAATGACACTAGGGTTAAGAATGGCCTGTGTCCAAAGAAGATCCTGTGTAAATGAACAGATGTCAAGTAGCCACACGTAACACACTGAAGACATTCACATCTGCCAAGTGGTGTTTCTTTCGATTAAAAAAAAAAAAGTGCTTTATTCTTGCAGTTCTTCACATTCAGTGTCCTACAGCAAAAACTCAGTAATGCATATTCACAAATTGTTTTTACACACCCGATTACAAATCACACACAAGTATGAATAACAATTTGGCTGGAGCACTTAATTTTATGAGATCAATGCTCAGTAACTCCAATCAGATCAAACTGCGATGCAGTGATATAGTGGTACAGAATGTACGAATGATTAGTCATCATCTGGGTTTGTTTGTTGCTTTTCTGCCAATACGTCTGTCATTTTGCATAAAAAGAACATGTTCAAATTTTTATGCTGCTTGCGTCATCACCTCTTCAGTGATTGTTCAAGAGCAAGTGAGGGATTGGGAGTTGGATGGGTGGATAGAGGGATGATGTTGGAAAGCAGCCCATATGTTTGCACAAGGTTCCCAGTAAACTCCCAAGTGTGCATCGTTTAGTTATTTTGGTAAAAAGGTCTGAGTGTTTTCAATAGTGATTCAACACTGACTCAACAGTTAACGCCTGAAAACAAGTCATCTTTAAAATCACAGATGGCAATACATACGAAGTCCTTGAAGCTTCAGAACTTCCCCACTGTGGGTGGCACTGGAAGAAGAAAAGCCAGTCCTTAATGACTATCTTGTGATTGAGTAGACTTATGATACTAATATCTGCACACATCCAGTGACATTGACATGAGAGCTCCAGTAAGTGCTCTATCATTAGACAAGAGAGCTCACACTAAAGCACCTCCCATACCTCCTCCATTTTCTCATTTTCTGGCCATTTTGTGACCTTTTTTTTCATTAATCTTGTAGTATTCTCTTTCTGGGTGTCTGAATGATCCTTTTGAATTGATGGGTAGCTGGAAAAAGGCCAGTCCTGTCTGTGACACTGCTCTTAGACCCATATCGGATTTCTCTAACCCTGGCACTGCTGCTCATCCCCCAACCTTCTTTCTTCACATAATCAAATCAACTGTAATTTCATACTTTGATCATACACAGAGCATGCATTTCATAAACAGAGCAATGACTGAACATTTCAGTTTTATTACATTAGTTTGTGTTTGTCTGGGAGATTGTTTCATAATTTTCTGCTTGGGCTCAACCTGGTAGGAAAGCTGTGCTGTGTTTGTGCGTGATCTTAACCCTTCTGTTAAATGACCCATTTTGAAGTCTTACTAAGCAATATCAGCTGACTTAAAAACTTTTCCACTTTGAAACATGACTTGAATATTGTTTCGTTCATTTTGCTCGTAGCTAAATCATATGTAATGTAGATTAGAGGAAAAAGTGAAAAATGAGTGGAGTGGACTGTCTGGTAAACAGAAAAAAAAATCATGCCAACAAGAGGGTTCTCAAAACATAATGTCCTTTTCCATCAGTACTGTTTGGAATGTTTATATTGCATATAATGGTGATAATATATAAATTGGGTATTTTAAAATGAATTCTACATTTGTATTGCTGTCATAGCAGAAGAGAAAGGACAAGCAGTGATAAATAAACACTTAAAAAAAAAATCAAACCTAGACCCCTTAATGGTTCTTTAGTTGTCTCTTGGTTGTCTGTCAAAAAGGATTACAAACTACATTATACAGCAATTACTTCCGGATCACTAATTTGATTGGTCGAGCAGCATTCCAAGAGTGCTGGTATGTCGCATAACAGAACTGGGCCTTTTCTCTGTGTGTATCGCTCCACTCATCTATGTCCTATGTAAAATTCTACTTCCTAGTTCAAAAGAGTTACTATGGAGGTGTTCACAATGTTTCAGTGGACATGGCTGATAGAAATATCTGTTTGGCGTGCTTGAAACTGGTACAGGCTGTTCTGATTGTTACTTGTTTTGGCTAGTTAAATCCTTGAGATTTATCTTTGTTCACACATTCTGCTCTCTGCGTAATGAAGGTTATGTTGACCAGTAATGTTTTTCTTCTTTCATAAGAGTATAATCTTGATGGGTAAAGTAATGGTACATATGTCTCTTCTTTCATACAGTTGTGTAATACAACCCCGATTCCAAAAAAGTTGGGACAAAGTACAAATTGTAAATAAAAACGGAATGCAATGATGTGAAAGTTTCAAAATTCCATATTTTATTCAGAATAGAACATAGATGACATATCAAATGTTTAAACTGAGAAAATATATCATTTAAAGAGAAAAATTAGGTGATTTTTAAATTTCATGACAACAACACATCTCAAAGTTGGGACAAGGCCATGTTTACCACTGTGAGACATCCCCTTTTCTCTTTACAATAGTCTGTAAACGTCTGGGGACTGAGGGGACAAGCTGCTCAAGTTTAGGGATAGGAATGTTAACCCATTCTTGTCTAATGTAGGATTCTAGTTGCTCAACTGTCTTAGGTCTTTTTTGTCGTATCTTCCGTTTTATGACGCGCCAAATGTTTTCTATGGGTGAAAGATCTGGACTGCAGGCTGGCCAGTTCAGTACCTGGACCCTTCTTCTACGCAGCCATGATGCTGTAATTGATGCAGTATGTGGTTTGGCATTGTCCTGTTGGAAAATGCAAGGTCTTCCCTGAAAGAGACATCGTCTGGATGGGAGCATATGTTTCTCTAGAACCTGGACATACCTTTCAGCATTGATGGTGTCTTTCCAGATGTGTAAGCTGCCCATGCCACACGCACTAATGCAACCCCATACCATCAGAGATGCAGGCTTCTGAACTAAGCGCTGATAACAACTTGGGTCGTCCTTCTCCTCTTTAGTCCGAATGACACGGCGTCCCTGATTTCCATAAAGAACTTCAAATTTTGATTCGTCTGACCACAGAACAGTTTTCCACTTTGCCACAGTCCATTTTAAATGAGCCTTGGCCCAGAGAAGACGTTCTGCGCTTCTGGATCGTGTTTAGATACGACGACTTCTTTGAACTATAGAGTTTTAGCTGGCAACGGCGGATGGCACGGTGAATTGTGTTCACAGATAATGTTCTCTGGAAATATTCCTGAGCCCATTTTGTGATTTCCAATACAGAAGCATGCCTGTACAGTATGTGATGCAGTGCCGTCTAAGGGCCCGAAGATCACAGGCACCCGTTATGGTTTTCCGGCCTTGACCCTTACGCACAGAGATTCTTCCAGATTCTCTGAATCTTTTGATATTATGCACTGTAGATGATATGTTCAAACTCTTTGCAATTTTACACTGTCAAACTCCTTTCTGATATTGCTCCACTATTTGTCGGCGCAGAATTAGGGGGATTGGTGATCCTCTTCCCATCTTTACTTCTGAGAGCCACTGCCACTCCAAGATGCTCTTTTTATACCCAGTCATGTTAATGACCTATTGCCAATTGACCTAATGAGTTGCAGTTTGGTCCTCCAGCTGTTTCTTTTTTGTACCTTTAACTTTTCCAGCCGCTTATAGAGATCTTGCAGTCATGTGACCGGAAAGTTCACAGCCGCCATCTTGTCGGTAAAAAACACCGCTGAATACTGCTGCACTCGTGTACAGAATGGATCAATTTCAACCAACGGACTACACGGCTCATTTTTCTAATGAACAGATAACTAGATATATGTCTAAAATAAACGATCTACAGATTAGTGACCCTTAAGCTGGGCATACACTGTGCGATTTTTTTTTTTTTTTCAATCGCGGTATTCAGCTGCTGCTCACACTGTACGAGTGAATCGCAGGGGTAAACAGCACGCAGCTTACAATTCCTGTTCTCGCACTATACGATCCGATGCTCGGATGCGATGCTTGGATGCGATGCTCAGGATTTCAAACAGGTTTGATTTTCATCCGATCGATCGGGAGGAGGTCGTGAGGTGTTAATCACTTGTCGTTACCCCATGTATACTACACGATCCGAGACGCACGATTGAGCCAAAACTCGGCCCGATCTCCAAAATAGTCGCACGAGTGAAAATCGTGTCAAAATCGGGCCAAAAATCGCACAGTGTATGCCCAGCATTATGGCTTACCGGACGTAGTTTTCATGACCGTATCAGTGGATATTGAACTGCCAGAGGTGGAATACCCAGACGTGTATAATTACCTCATCAACTTTCCCTCGCTGTTCAGTGGTGAAGCACTGTGTGCTTATAAATCTCTGGACAGTTATCTTTACAGAAATTCAGGATTTGTCAGCGACTCAGATGTGGCATCTTGTAAACAAGAAAATAACAATCCTCATTGGACGGATAAGTCACTTAAGTATTGAGTATAGCACTGACCAGCCGATTATAGAATAGAATAAGGTAATTCCAGCTGTAATTCCAAATCGTCCGTCTTGTTTACCATGGATCTGGCGTTGGAGAGGTAAAGGCTTGGCAGTGGAGATTTGAGTGGCTGTTTTCTGAGCTTAGTCAACAGGCCGGCTCTGCAGCCTCGCTTTTGCTTCCGCTCCCGACGCCGCCTCCTTCGCTTTGCTTCCGATAACAATCCACGGAGACCCCGCTGGTCTCGCTATCTCGTCCGGAATGTTGTGCATGCGATGAAAATCGCTACAAACCGTCATTTTCTGCTGGAAACCAATGTCCAGTAAGTCCATACGGTTGTAGTGGATATTGAAGTCCGATACAGACGAACAACACGCAAAAATACACACAAAAAACATAAACATGCACAGGTAGGGAGAGCTTGTAGCCGCAGCCATTGTAGTAGAATTGTATATAGTAGGGTTTTCCAGAAGAAAAGGTAGAAGTAGAAGCAGAAGTAGAACCAGAAGTAGAAGGCGGAAATATGGCGTTTGACCGACAAGATGGCGTCTGTCACAATCTGGATCGGCTGTGACGTCACATGCAAGTGCTCCATTGCCCCGTCCCAACTTTTTTGAGATGTGTTGCTGTCATGAAATTTATTTGGCATGAAATATCAATATTTGGCATGAAATTTCAAAATGTCTCACTTTCGACATTTGATATGTTGTCTATGTTCTATTGTGAATACAATATCAGTTTTTGAGATTTGTCAATTATTGCATTCCGTTTTTATTTACAATTTGTACTTTGTCCCAACTTTTTTGGAATCGGGGTTGTATTTTAGAGTAGTGTAGTGCTTTTCACATGTCAAGTTCCTAACAGAAAAATAAAGTTCTTTGAATTAAATAGTCCAAACCGGTGATGTAATGCTTCATCGCCCATTTACATTACCCTGTCATACATAGATAACTTGGCTTCATCAATCACATCATCATCCAATCACATAGCTACAACACACCCTTGAATGTGAATATATGCTCATGTTTGTCCTACAATAAACTGAGAAACATCTCTGAACAGCTGTGTCTGTGTCAGAGACTGTGACTGTTGTGACTCCTGGATATATCCATGAAGCAGAATCTTCTAGGTGGCAGAGGGACTACATTCTGAGATCATACACTCAGAAAATAAAGTACGTTATCATATCTTTCGAGGTACAATAGCTTGTCACTGGGTCAGTACCCTATAAGCTACTTATTTGTACCTTTTTGTATACTGCGTGGGAGCCTAGATGTACTGTTTTGACTGTAAAAAGGTACACATAGCTACCTTGAGGTCCAATAATGAGCCCTAGGGGGTACATTAGTGTAGACTGTACCTTGGGGGACAGAAATTGACTCCTCCTGTATCCCTGTTTCTCACAGTGTACAACCCCGATTCCAAAAAAGTTGGGACACTGTGTAAAACATAAATAAAAACAGAATGTAAAGATTTGCAAATCATGGAAACCCTATATTTCACTGAAAATAGTACAAAGACACCATATCAAATGTTGAAACTGAGAAATTTTATTGTTTTTTGAAAAATATTTGCTCATTTTGAATTTGATCTCAGTAACATGTTTCAGAAAAGTTGGGATGGGGCAACAAAAGACTGAAAAAGTTGTGTAATGCTAAAAAAAAATTCATTTGGTTAATTGGCAACAGGTCAGTAACATGATTGGGTATAAAAAAAGCATCCCAGAGAGGTGGAGTCTCTCAGAAGTAAAGATGGGGAGGGGTTCACCGCTTTGTGAAAGACTGCGTGGGCAAACCGTGCAACCATTTAAGAATAACATTTCTCAATGTAAAATTGCAAAGAATTTGGGGATCACATCATTTATGGTACATACTATCATTAAAAGATTCAGAGAATCTGGAGAAATCTCTGTATGCAAGAGACAAGGCTGAAAACTGACATTGGATGCCTGTGATCTTCAGTCCCTCAGGTGACACTGCATTAAAAGCAGACATGTGTCTGTAGTGGAAATCACTGTATGGGCTCAGGAACACTTCACCACGTCCTCCAGGCTAAAGAGGAGAAGGACCATCCGGCTTGTTATCGGTGCACAGCTCAAAAGCCAGCATCTGTGATGGTATGAGGGTGCATTAGTGCACATGACATGGGTAGCTTGTACATCTGGGAAGGCATCATTAATGCTGAATGATGTATACATGTTTCAGAGCAATATGCTGCCATTCAGACAAAATCTTTTTCAGGGAAGGCCTTCCTTCTTTCAGCAAGACAATGCCAAACCGCTTTCTGCACATATTAAAACTGCATGGCTCCGTATTAAGAGAGTCTGGGTGCTAAACTGGCCTCCCTGCAGTCCATTCCTTTCTCCCATTTTTAAAATATTTGGTGCATTATGAAGCACAAAATACGACAAAGGAGACCCCGAACTGTTGAGCAACTGAAACTGTATATCAGGCAAGAACGGGACAACATTTCTCTTTCAAAACTACAGCAGTTGGTCTCCTCAGTTCCCAAACGTTTACAGAGTATTGTTAAAAGTAGAGCTGATGCAATACAGTGGTAAACATGTCCCTGTCCCAACTTTTCTGAAACATGTTGTTGACATCAAATTCAAAATGAGCATATATTTTTCAAAAAAAGCAATACAATTTCTCAGTTTCAACATTTCATATGTTGTGTTTGTACTATTTTCAATGAAATATAGGGTTCCCTGATTTTGCAAATTATCGCATTCTGTTTTTATTTACAGTTTACACAGTGTCTCAACTTTTTTGCAATTGGGTTTGTACTTTGTCAGTTCAACCTCCTTCAGTACAGACAGATCAGAACCTATTAATGGCAAGCCATACTTTTCAGGAATATAACGTTTGACTTAAAATATGAAAGCGCATCAGATGAAGATGAAAAGGAAGTGGTGACAGAATTTTACTGGAAGCACTTTTTAACAGAAATGTACAAAACAATGTGAGCTTGCTAGCCAGCTCAAGACGTATTATAAACTTAGGCTACATCCACACAACAACGGCAACGAGATGTTATTTAAAAATATATCGCGTCCAAATGGGCAACAATCAGTAAAATATCTGGTCCATATGGCAACGCAACGCTTGCTGAAAACGATGCAATACACATGCCACACCTCTAGGGGCGCTGTAAGACGGTCCCTTCGGAGACACCAGAACAATAGAAGAAGTAAGGACGCATGCGCATAATGCGCAAGACTTCATATTAGCCACAAAGTCGGGAAAATCTGTTTGTAAAATTACATTATAATGACCAAATACAATGAAAAGTATTTTTCCAGTCTCACCTGTGAAAGGTAATCCCATGTGATCTCGTTTGGACGGCAAACCTGTTGGTACAGTTAAACGCAGCTAATCTTTATTCTCCGCTTTGACCTCTCCAATATGGCGGTGAGGATGACGTATGATTCTACGCGGAAGGCGGCGTCTTTAATGGTCCGGAATAAATTGAATGCTACACGTCGATGGATTAATTTGTTTCTCACCTGTGAAAGGTAATCCCATGTGATCTCGTTTGGACGGTAAACCTGTTGGTACAGTTAAAGGCAGCACATGAATCTTTATTCTCTGCTTTGACCTATCCAATATGGCGGCGAGGATGGCGTATGATTCTACGCGGAAGGCGGCGTCTTTAATGGTCCGGAATAAATTGAATGCTACACGTCGATGGATTAATTTGTTTCTCACCTGTGAAAGGTAATCCCATGTGATCTCGTTTGGATGGTAAACCTGTTGGTACAGTTAAAGGCAGCACATGAATCTTTATTCTCCGCTTTGACCTATCCAATATGGCGGCGAGGATGGCGTATGATTCTACGCGGAAGGCGGCGTCTTTAATGGTCCGGAATAAATTGAATGCTACACGTCGATGGATTAATTTGTTTCTCACCTGTGAAAGGTAATCCCATGTGATCTCGTTTGGACGGTAAACCTGTTGGTACAGTTAAAGGCAGCACATGAATCTTTATTCTCCGCTTTGACCTATCCAATATGGCGGCGAGGATGGCGTATGATTCTACGCGGAAGGCGGCGTCTTTAATGGTCCGGAATAAATTGAATGCTACACGTCGATGGATTAATTTGTTTCTCACCTGTGAAAGGTAATCCCATGTGATCTCGTTTGGACGGTAAACCTGTTGGTACAGTTAAAGGCAGCACATGAATCTTTATTCTCCGCTTTGACCTATCCAATATGGCGGCGAGGATGGCGTATGATTCTACGCGGAAGGCGGCGTCTTTAATGGTCCGGAATAAATTGAATGCTACACGTCGATGGATTAATTTGTTTCTCACCTGTGAAAGGTAATCCCATGTGATCTCGTTTGGACGGTAAACCTGTTGGTACAGTTAAAGGCAGCACATGAATCTTTATTCTCCGCTTTGACCTATCCAATATGGCGGCGAGGATGGCGTATGATTCTACACGGAAGGCGGTGTCTTTAATGGTCCGGAATAAATTGGATTAATTTGCTCCTCTACGCCCTTTTTGAGGAATGTATTGTCGGACTTAAATCAACATCTGAAGAGGTGAGATCGCTCCTTTTTTTCCCTATTTTTGCTGGCGGGATTGCACCATTACACAATAAATATTCACAGTGAAAATATTTTGTAAGCGCGTTTCATGAACCAAGTTATAGGATTTGTTGACAACTCGCATCGTTCGTTACACTTCTACCCGGCGTGAAGCACTCACAGTCATGTGGTTGTGACGTCATCGTAAACAAATCCGTTCTACTCATCCAGACGACTTCACAACGGCAACGTTGCCAGATCTTTCCACTCTGGAACCCGTTCTCAAAAAGATTGCGTTTTGGGCACCCAAAACGCCGGTGCCGTGTGGACGCCAGACCTAAACGATAAGCAATTGTATCGGAGTCACCTGAATCCGTTGCCGTGTGGACAGGGCCTTAGTGTGGCTTCTTCGGGACCCATTTCCAATGGTGGATCAAAAATAAACAGAAAATTTGGCTGCATTGTGTCCAAGATGTGCTAAGAAGCCTGAACTATACAAAGAACCACTTAAGGAAGCATTGAACAGTGTAGTGAACAGAACATAAGAGATAAATATATAAGTATTCAGTATGACTGCACCCAAAACGGATTTTGTATAGGCATATATGTAACATATCTATATCATGGATAATAATGATTGCAGCATTCTTACATAACATCAATCTGCTGAGGAAAAAATATTCCTCTATTTGAGATGGAGATAAGTATTGCTGCTGAATCGGTTGTGTGGGCGAAGTGAGAGAGAGAGAGAGAGAGAGAGAGAGAGAAAGAAGCTCAGCACTGAAGAGGGGGTGGTAGTCACATCCAGGAGTGTTGTGTGTGTGTGTGCGCGCGTGTGTGTGCTAGGGGTTTAAAATGCCTCCTTCATGCTGTTTCTCTCACTAGGCAACCCAGCCCCCGCTTGCTGTCTCTTACTTTCTCTTGCTTTCCCACTGACTCATGCTCTCTTTCCTTGTTATCAATCTCCATCCGTCGCCTCTCGCAGAGTCTTGGACCTTCATCTGTCCTCTGCTCTCAATCTCTCACTCCTTCTCTGCTTCCGATACTGTCTGTCTTTTGTATATTTCTAAACTGGGAGAAAAGGAATTGTGGGTAAACTGCTGGAGCAGAGACAAGCTTGGTTAAAGTTTCTTTATAAAAATCCCTCAGCCCCCTCATCCTCTTTCCCTGGGTCTTTGTTTCATCATCTGTTGCTCTCTCCATTCTTTCCTTATGAACTCTCCCATCCCCCGGGGTTGGTTCTTCAGCACTATTATGAGTCACCTGCATTGTGTGTAAAACTGAGAACAGTGAAGCAGGGGACTGATCAGACGTAACGGGAATCACACAAAGGTTACTTGTCTAGAGGATATTTAAAGAGTGGTCCTTTGTAGAGCGTGAAATAGCTTGGTTACTGCACTCCATAGATACCATGGATTTCGGAACTTATTTTAAGACAAACTTTGACACATTCCAAACCATGACCTCTCACATGCCTGGCTTTTCGAGTCCTCTGGTATTGTGTTGAATACCAGCTATTATGACCTGAAATTGGCAGCATTGTCTCTGAACACGTTTAATAGCTGTGTGAAGTTAATGGCTTGCTGCTGAAGTACTATTTTAGAATTTTGTAAACATAAACATCTCTGATGTTCCTGCTCTGTAATTACCACCCGTAGCCTGTTTTAACATGTGCCGGCGTTCCCTGTGCCATCTGCTTTCTGTTTTCAGACTCCCTCTCCAGCAGACTCTGTAGTGCCAGGCGTCAGGGCTTCAGAGGGCACAAGCTCCCGTTGGTCGACTCTCTCATGGGACATCCCATCAGATCTTCTCTCCCCTCCGACTCCAGAACCCACTGGCACCATTTCACTCGACTGTGATTCCAGACCCAGTTCAGGTACTGCTGTTCATTTGCAACATCAGAAAGACTTCAAACAAATAAAGCCCAATTGTTTGCCCCTGCACATATAGAGGGCTGCCGCGTGACAT